>NW_018127944.1:1226174-1251258 GCF_001952655.1 Monopterus albus | reverse complement strand
CAGCAGGAAATGTTCAGAATGACTCAAGAGTTTTTGTATGTATAATTTGTGTGTTGCCCTCTGCATGTATGGGAGCTACTAACGATGGAGACTGTTATGAAGAGGAAAGTATATAGTATAATTTAATATCAGTGGTTTTTACATCTCCATTATGAACAGGTTTTGTTTTAGATTTATTTCAGTTTAGTTTCCCCAGCCCATAGTATCATATGAACCACGTCTATACATCATGACAAATCTTGTGTAATGCATTAAGATGCAGTCCTAACATATTTTATTGATGTATCAGTGGGAAATCGCTTTATCAGAGTGATCCACAGCCTGCTGTGTGTCTGTACCTGGGTACTAGATGAGTTTGCCATAATAGTGTCTTATTCATTGTAACAATACACAGATCTGACACGATATATTATTACTGATAAGAAGCAAATGCAGAGCTGAATAAATAGTGATTGCCTGTGTTTCACACAATAGAGGATGTTTAACAGGTGGATTTTAGTTTAAAAAAACCCACCTAGTGCGGTTGTCATCACCCCTGTGTTGTAGCTATAAAATAATTATCCAGAATGCGGAAGCAGCCATCGTACAGCCACGATACTAAATCAGAGGACCCCACGTTCCCTTCAGCCGGCTCTTTAGAGTCAACTGTATGTAGGGGTGCTTTATACTGGGGCTTGTTTTGCCTGTATATCTACATGTAGCTGAGTGTGATACGCTGAGACACTTGTTTGCTTTCTTGCCAAAGGTTAGATCAGAAGACAGACACCACTCTAGGAGCCACCATGTGTAATTTTAGACTCTTTTTGAAGCTCAAAAGTCACATCTACATAAATCTCATCATTTTGCAAATGTGTCAACATTAGATGTTGCTGACTTGAGACAGGATAAACATTTACAGGTTTAAAGAACTGGCTTTATTGCAGGTTTAATTGCCAGTGTAAAATCATGATGTTACACATTACAGCAGCTGGTGGCAGCGTCTTTAACATTGGTAGACTGCCACAACAGTCAAAGCTAAAAGGAAGAAGAAATAGGTAACGGTGAAAAGACCCTTTTCATGTGGTGTCATTCACCACCTCTTGCCCCCCAGTTGTCACTTCCATTGAGCTAGTCTGCTTCCACACTTGGCAAATAATGAGCTAACTGATGCACGTCATTATTTTAAAGTGGAGATGAAACAGCAGTCCCATCCTTTAAAGCACTGCACTTTACACTTTACACTTTAAAGTAGTCAGAGTTTCTTGTTTTGATAGAATTGGACTTTGTACATTACCAGGACATTTATGGACAGTGAATTGTAGCACTGGTACAAACCTTATTTCATTAGAAATGCACATCCTTTCATAGAGAGATATGTGGCAGCGAACCTGAAATTCAGTGTTTTGTTGTTGTTACTTATTTATAGCAGCCTTTTGTTTGTTTGCTTGCTTTTACTTGTATGATTTTGCCTGTTGTGGATGCCAGAATGAATGAACTGTTTCAGAAACTGCACGTTGTACTTGTGTGTGCTCAATTACAGTAAAAGTATTCTTGTGATTTTTTTTTTTCTTTAATAAAATAGCCAGGTTCAGAGAGTAAGGACAAACTGATGTTAGCCTACCTGATGGGTGTTATAATAATTAATCAATCACCTTTATTTGGCCATGTTACGCACAAGGAATTTGTTTCCGGTACAGAACTGAGGCAGCCATCTGCGGCGTCACCTCAACCGATGGCTCTAACCATCGGGGGCAACTTGGGGGTTCAGTATCTTGTCCAAAGACACTTTGACATGTGGACTGCAGGCGCCGAGATTCAAACCTCTGACCCTCTGGTTGGGAGACGACTGCTCTACCCACTGAGACACAGTCGCCCCCACAGCATTTATAGAGTACCTGTTACTAAACTATAAAATCTCTGTTGTTGTATTGTTTGCCTTTTGCTTGACAGAGCAAAATGGTGGAGAGAAAGACGATGGAGAAGCAGCAACTGATGGAGAGACAGATTATGGAGAGGCAGAGAAGCGGCGAGAGCAGGATGGCGTCAGCAGAAAGCGAGACAGACTGCATGAGTGAGGTGAGAAAGTAACATTGTGTACCTCAATGAATTGAAGTCAACCAAAATGAAGATGGTTGAATACTTTTGCAAGCAGCATATTATGTTCCATCATTAGAAACTGAAAACCTTGTGGTGTAAAACTCATGTTGCTTAGCCTGCAAGTAATTCAATTAAATTTTTATTGTTGTAAATGAAAATATAAATGTAGTAATTGATATACAATGAAATGGGTGATTTAACAAGAGGGTTCAACACTTTTGCAAGGCATTATATGCATGTCACACTCTCACTAGGGGCTGGAGCCTGCAGCAGGTCAGCTTAGCTCAGCATTAAGACTGGATGCAGGTAGAAACAGCTGTTCATTACTAATAAATGTTCACTGTGTTGCCAGGTCATATGACAGTAGGGAACTACTTCCATTAATAAACAATGCTGTGAGGTTGTTTGGCAACGCAAACTGCACTAATCCTTTTCCAGATTTTGCAGATTATATGTGAATCAAATCCAAATTAAAATAGATCCTGAGTGTCAGCCTGTCTCTCATTTGTCTTTTGCAGGTTAAAACAGCCGCTGTGATTGGAGGTGTAGCTATAGCAGGTGTGGCCTTAGCCGTTTTGGGTGCCTCTCTGTTCTCCAGCAAAGATGACAACAAAAAAAGAAGACATAAGTGAGATGATGAAACAACAGGATAAAAGGAGAGAGCTTACCACTGTTTGGGTGAATATGATTTATCCTGTTGGTGTAGTGTCGGCACACACAACAAAAGACAGCGTTGTATAAAAGGAGGGAATTTATAGTGGAGAAACAAGTTAAGACTAAAATCTTTCATATTTTTATGGGTGTATAATGTTTGATACTGGGGCTTTGAGTCTAACAGGTTGTGATGTTTGATGTCCCATTTCCAATATAAAACAATTTGTAAGAATTTTCAGTTTCCAGATGAATTTTCATGAACAAAACTGCTCAGTGTAAATCTCAGTTCAAATTTAGTGTTTGTTTATTAATCATATGAAATTGTATTTTTCATTTATGCTGAATTGGATGGCTGCTTGTGCACAAATGTAACATTTCACATGTGTGGTTCACCTTCTGTCCTCTGAAAATAGCCTTGGGTTTGTGCTAGCTTAGCATTGAGATACAGCCGGAAGTGCACGAACTGAGTACCAAACTTAGTACCAAATTATACGGTGCTCTCCAGGAAACTTCTTAGGAAATGATTTAGAAATAAATTGGAATTTACAGACCTGTAAATTAAACCAAGTTTTAAATCAAAAGACAAGTGGTGTAGTTTCTTCATGTCACGATTAGAATCTACAAGTTGTAAATATAAAATGCACTATATTTATAAGAGCCATTCTTAATTTTCTCCTGTTAAGCATATTAAATGATTATGATCAGTGCTTCTTTGTATTTTTGCTTTATTAATTTGTGTATAATAGATTAAACTCATTCAACTTGCCTACCCTGGTTTAATGTTCTAATTGTTTTGTTTGCTCTGTGAACTTTAGCATTTTTAATGTGTAGTCTGGGTTTGTGCTTTGCACAGAAATGCAGGGATGTTTACATTTGAAGTTCTATTTCCCTGATCTAGTTCAAAAAGTGAAATCACTAAATGCAGACGTAACGGGGGGGGGTGTCAACCCAAAGCCTCAGAGTCCAGACTATTACTGTGTGTGTCATTAATAGTTCTGTTTTGTCATGATTGACAGTGTGACTCTGAGCCAGTAGCCAATGATATAAGAGCAGCTGCAGAAAGGAACAAAAGAACACTGAGTAATTATTTTTTAACAAGCTGTAAAGGTGTTTATCTCCTGTCGTCTCTGTGTCAGCATTGTGCTGTATCGCGGTCTGCTGTACCACTGTTCATGCACGTACCCCTGTTACAGCTGAGGCAGGTGGGGCACAGCAGATTCACACAACACCGTGTCATCTACAGTGCATGAAGCTGGTGTGTGTGCGTGTGTGTGTGTGTGTGTGCGTGCGCTTGTTTCTCCTTCTTCCTGAGGACAAATTTGACTGTTATACCTTAACAATGAGGACATTCTTGGAAAATGAAGACAGTTGGGAAAGTGGTGAGGTTTTTGGAAAATGTGGACGTTTTTGAAAAGATGCATTCAAGTTGGGCTGATTAAGGGTTAAGACTTGGTCAAGACTTTATAGAGAAGGCTTCATGTAAATGAGGGTCAAAAAACAAGAATCACAAAAAGCAAGTGTAGTATAAGTACAGGCAGCTGACGGCTCATGAAAATGCTTGCTTGTCAGTGTAGTATGTATGAGCTGACAGCTGAGTGACTGTGGCTCAGGAGGGTTGGCAGGTTGATCACCGGCTTCTCCAGTCTGTGTCAGTGTGTCCTTGAGCAAGATGGTGAACCTGAAGTTGCTCCAGGTGGCTGTCCCACCTGTCTGTCTGTGTGTGTGTGTGTGTGTGTGTGTGTGTGTGTGTGTGTGTGTATATGATGTAAATGGTACATAAAGGCCACACACAGGTGAAATCGTATATGATCTTCAATTTGATTCTTGACATTTATTAAAAAGCAGCTAGTGATGGCATCACTCACAGTAAACGAGTATTAGTAGTAGTTCTGGACTGGACTATCTTATAGCTGTTCAACTTAATTGCTTTTCAGACTCAAATCTTGTAGCAAAACCAAGTTGACCAGATTCAGAGTTCCAACAGGCTTTGTGGCCCTTGGCCAGGCCAGTAAGGCTGCAAGCAGGTGGGGGCAGCCGGCCCTCATAACCAGCACAGCACCCCACATTGTTCCAGAGGTCAGTGCCTGAGAGCTCCACGAAATCCAGGGTGGGCTGCAAAGGCTCAGGCCATGGGACTGGCTCCAGAAATAATAAAACCTCACATTCTCCACATGTTGGAAGCGAGAGGATGGTTTATTGTGGCTGATCATTAGGCTCAGAATCAACTCGATCATCACAAAACTGCAGTAATGTCATAGTATAGAGGGTTACACGGTGATCACACACAAGGTCTCAAATGGATATGCTGACCGGTCATTTTCATTTACCGTGTTATCAATCATTTCAGTCAGATTCAGCTTTTACTACCCAGTTCTTCAGTTTTCATCGCCAGCTGTGTGGCCTGTTCCTGGGCCATCAGCTGCATTTTGGTATTTGGCAAGAACCTGAATTTAGCTTATTGCCAAAGAGAGTTTATCTCACCATTAGAATCAAAAATGGCTGGCACTGTGCATTCAATTATAGATTGTTATCTAAAGGATAAACAATTATGACATCAAAATAAAAGCCACAAGCTGGATCCAGACTTCCTGTCTCAAAATTGTAACAGCAAAATGCATTTTGCGTGTCAAAGCATAATCAAACAGTGGCAGTTTAATAATTAAGATACAGGTGGAGCGTGTTTCAGCTAGCTTAAATGCTTATAAGTTGAAGTACTGATGGGTAGCTTGTGAATTTTCCACTGGAGTTCAATAAAGTCTAATGATTATGCTATAATTTTTCTATTCATCTAGTTCTGAAAAGTAACTAATAACTAAAGTTATAAAGGTAGTGAGTAAAAAGTATATTGGCCACTAAAATGTAATCAAGTCAAAGTAGGAAGTAACACAAAATGAAAATACTCAAGTAAAGTACAGATACCTCAAAATTGTTCTTAAGTACAGAACATGAGTAAACATACTTAGTTACTTCCCACCACTGCAAGCCAGAGTTAGATCTTCTTCAGCCCAGAGGCAGCCGCTTCTTTCCTTTCCACAGCTCCCTGACCCATACCGATGCACTAATCTGTATTTTGGCCCTGAAAGCTCAACACTGGAGTTTAAGGGGGAAAAAAAGATGATGCACAAACAAATTACAAAGGCATCCTCAGCAATTTGACACCACATGCACATCATTTAACACAAACTGGCCTTGGTGTCTAAGAGAGCATCAACCGCGTTAGGGTTTTGGTTCCGTCCAGTCCAGCAGTGGTTTTATGGACTCACTGCAGGCTTTAACTATATTTTTTTTATTAATAAACCTGTTAATATTTGTCCACCCTCACATTTTAGCTTCAGCATCTTTGGAAGCAGAAAAATTAAGACAGGTTGAAATCTGTGATTATGGCAAGAGGCTAGCAGGCTGCAAATCTGTCACATCTGATAGCAATGTGTGGGTAGAGGAGGAAATACACACATTTGCAACTAAAGCTCCCAGTAAACACTGGAAACCACTCTCTTACCATTGTAGCAGCACATTCAAAACTTGCTCGTTTAATTAACAAAATTTTATGTGAACTGCCGAGCAGTTTTTTCAGAGATGCTGGACTAAAGAATAGTTCATGCGGTAGTTAAGTCACAGTTACAACACAGGACTTGCTATTGAGAGTTTCTATTGTACTGGGCTCAGAGGCAGCACTGGGCCAACATGAGTTACTACAGCCAGTAAAACTCCAAAGCAGCAGTGATACAAGGAACATGACGGGCAGCTGCGGAAGCCAAAAACCAACTACCTTTGGTGCTTGTGTCACTCCAGGATTTATGAGTTCCCCCTCCACAGCCTGTCACCGCTGACTTCTCTCATTCAAGTTCCCCCACAGGCAGACAGAGGGGAGGTGGTGCCCAGCCTGGGCCACTGTTAAAACCCCAGACCTCTTCCATTTGGTACAAAGATGTCATTGAGCCTTGTCTTTGCACCTGCTCAAGTCGTGGAGGAGATGGCAGTGGCTCTTCCTGTCTGTTATGGGGGTGGGGAGTGGACAAGAGTCCACCAGTGTCCTGCTCCTAAACAAGCTGAAAGGGCAGTGTTTCAGGACTTTTTTTAAGGGCAAACTGCCGCCATGCCAGAGAGGTCAACAAACGACGGCCAGTGAGGGGTTTTTGTGTCGAGTGAGGGGGAAAGACTTGGTGGGAGGCGAGATGGAGAGGTGTAACTAGGACCGCATAAGGAGAGGCAGGAGGATGCGGTTTGGAGACGTCAGGTTGGACCACCCTACAGGCTCACAATGAGGAAACTGTTTCAGCCAGATGAGAGCTCTGCCTCCAAGGCCACTGACAGAGAGATTAGAATAACAATGGATTGGGTTAATGATGTTTGTGCTGTTTAGGACACAAAGTCGATACTAAAAAAAAAGCCATTAGGCCTCCAAGTCAAAGAGAATGAAAGGGGTGTTTTTTTAATGCTGATTACTTGCAGTGAATTCTAAACAGAACAGTGATTGGTGCACAAAACACCAGCGGCTCAATGTCCCACTTTATGGTGGGTTCTTTGTGCTTTTCATGCTGCTATAACTACCTTTTAGCTTATAAGGTAGTGGCTCGTTTCATGAATTAGCTGCAGTTTCTTTCAGGTTTCTCACCTGAATTCTTCACTCAGTTTTAACTCATGTCAAAGCAGCTGGAACTGGCAGAAAGGAGCAAAAAAGCAAAGAAGACTTTGAAGAAGGCTGAGCTTGTAACAGTGTATTTTAGAGTTGGATGGCACATCAAAGACTCGAGCAGCCACAGTTCACAACTGTGCTACGAGTGTGCAACATTTTTCAAATATTTTTGTTGTAGGACTCGTCACTTCAGTGCTCCAGGACTCGTCTCAATGTGGAGAGGTGCTGTCGAAGCCTCCCGTGACCCAGCCTCATTGAACAGCACTGGCAACGGCGCAGGGATATTAGTTTCTAAGGGTTTTGAGTGAGGCTGACCTCTTGAACCAGTCAGAGATTTTCAGTTATTTCAGTTTGATCAGTATGTTTTGTTGTATTCTTACATACTGTAGCTTTGATTGTCCTCTGGATCACAAAGGGAGCTGATTTTAGAGTAACACAAATGAGCAGAGCTGTATTTCTGATTTCAGCTGTTATTTATGTGGAGATTATGTAATTATGTGAGGTTTGGGAGCGGGACCTGACCCGAACTATGCCTTTTCCATTTTCACACTATTTAACCCACTCGAACCTCCATACTCTATACATCTCTACGACCGTGGGCTTTTTACAAACCACATTTGTCATTTGCCTTGGAGTGTTTTTTATTTAGTTTTAAACATACTGAATCCTTAAGGTGCTTTGTTGTGCAAACCATGGTTGTTAGTACTCACAGGGACATCAATTTAAAACAGTCTGCATGTCCACCTCCAGGCCTTGGTCGTGTCTAAAGCTTTGCTGTTGTGTTCATATAAAGTCTGGTGTTTGTATTATCTGAAACTATGCCAAAGTGCTCTGTGTGCTTAAAACTGTGTTTGTTTGGAATAGCTACACTTCAATGAAGGGCAAAATTCTGCCACACTGGTTGTGTTACACTGCTTTTCTGATTGTTCGGTATCTTTTGCACCTTTCACTAGGTTTCACTTACTGTTGCATTGTAGAAACTGGAATAAAGGTACAAAGCATTCAGCTGTGAGAAGTAGCTGTGTGGAGAATATTTAAAGTACATTTGACAGAGAATTTCAAATAGAGCCTCTGCACAGTTGGCCAGTGGCTGTATGAAGTGGGTGTGAAGGTTGAACAAGGTGAACGGATCCTCTAGAGTTTAGATAAGCTTCTTCTTTTGTAACAACTTGAGCTACTTGATCTTTAAATGGCCAAACAATGGAGTTGAAGGGATTCTTGTTTCTGAAATTTAGTGGTGTCCCAGCTTCAGACATTACATTGTCATTTTAGACATCAACAACATCTGAAATAAAAAATCAGCAACTTTAAAAGTGCACAACACTGAAATGAACTTCAACGCCTTGGTGGCCAGTAACATGAGCAACCAGTAGTGAGCACCACAAGGCTCAGACCAAACAATACGCACCAAATACTCTCCTTCAAATGTTTATATTTGAATTCCCATGTCTCTAATGTGACACTAAATCAACATTTCCAGTAAATAAGATGATTGTGGGGGTCTGCGCTGCATGAACCCAGACAATAGAAGGAACAAATAGTTGGGGTGGTCAAAGAAACACGAGCCGGCTGGTGAGAGGGGTCTGTGATAGAATATATGCAGGAGACATTAGGATGCCTATTTCTGAAAATGATGAAGTGTGACATGTGCTCAGTCCTCATCTAAACGCTCGCTGCCTCCCTCCCACACAGGCTTGGAGAGCTGGCTGGGGGGGAGGAACCGAGGAAATGCCTGTGGCCGAGCCCCTTATTTTTCCATGGCAGCGTTACAAACATATAGAGCAATAACAGCCTCTGGATGTGCCCTCTCAAAAGCAGCACTATGTTGGCAGCGCCTGCTATGAAAGCCTTCTGTGTGTAGCTATACATATTCTTATCTGTTTTCCATTGCTTGCAGGTATGTGTGTGTTCACCGCATATGACATATAATAGGTGCACGTGTTTATTTCACCAGTGTTCCTGTGTGAATGATCCGACTCAGCTGAACACAGGTAGCTTCACTGAGCCCGACTCATGGGAGTAAATATGTCACAGAAATAGACTGGAGGTAAATGGTGGAGACTGTGCCTCGGCTGAATGGACGAGACTGTCTCGGAAACAGGAGTAAATAAATCTTTGCATCCACAAATTTGCAGCTCAGCCACAAAGCAGTAAGACCTAACACATTCGCCTGCTTATGTACATATGAGGATTTTGTGGATTGTGTACAGTTAACCCATTCAGGCATGATCCCATCATTTAAAGAATACAGTGAATTCTTTACATTTAGTGCCTTTAATCAAATTATTAGACCATTCATTCATTTTTTACAGCATGACAGTTTCATCTTCGGGACATAAAGGACAACATTTCACATTTTCACCCTTATCTTCAAGTGTTAGTGCTGAGCTGCTTTAAGCTATTTATTCATTTATATCTTAGATAAAATTAATTAATGCATCCACCAGTCCTGCAATAAATCCTCCTTCATGTCAGCCCTGTGACAGACTGGCGACCTGTCCAGGGTGGACACCGCCTCTTGCCCAGTGTCAGCCCCCCGTAACCTTCATCAGGATAAGCGGTGCAGATAATGGATGATGGTTCAACTGACTGATCGTACAGAGGCTGCAGTTTGTGCTGCTGTTGAACTGTATTGTGTTACTGTTTACTGAGGTGAGGTGTTATTTAGCCTACCCTACCCTCATTGACAGAAACAGAGTGGACAAGACAAATTACAGTTGGGTCGGTTAGGTTGAAGTGAGCCACACTGTTTGGAGGTTCTGCCCCTTCTATTAGCACAAAGCCAGAGCAGTAATACCTTTTTGAGGTTTAGGTGACTAGAACGATTTGATTAGGCTTTGAGATAAAAGAGAACAGGACTGGCTGCTGAAATCAGATGCTCTCTCATCCTCTTGATGTACAACTTTGGTGATGCAACTGACGGCTGAGCAGCCGTAAGGAAGGCTCATTTTGGCCACAGATCCTTTCATGATTCTGTTGACCTGAAGAAACGCGTGGGCCTTTGAAACCAGGAAAAGTAAAGCAGGATGAAGACATCCATCCATCTGGAAGGAATGTGCATTAGGAAAATAAAAGCAAAGTACTTATAAAATATACACTCACTGACCACTTTATTAGGTACACCTGTACAAGTGCATCGTGGATGTGACTGGGGAGGACAGAAATATAGACACACATCCTCTGCTTGGCTTCTTGGTGATGGTGCTGATGTTAGAAGTCCATTTCAGGTCCTGGGAGACAGTGGAGCCCAGGAACTTGAGTGTAATCAGCTCCAGGTTGTTGCGACCGCACCACAGGACCAGCTGTTCAACCTCCTGTCCGTATGCAGGCCCGCCACCTCTGGATAAGAGCTGTGTTTTCCTGTTTTGACATGTAAATCTCTTGTGTCAACCATGTATGTACTTGGTGTCTTTCCTGCTGTTTATTTAGCACTTGTTTGTATCCTTGTGCATTTTCAAAACTAAAGTACTCTGAGGTGTTTGAGGAAACACTTTTATTGAAAGTTGCATCCTTCCCGCCTCAGGCTTGACAGCAAAAACATATGGACTGTGCATTTTTCATGTTCCTGGTTTTGTCTTTTTCCTGTTTTTTCTCTTTTTTCTGTTATTACATGGTTTCATATCAAAAATACCATAAGAATACCATATCTTATGTGGTTTTGTCCTAGTGTGTGCTGCCTTTTTTCTAAAATTACCTTTTCTTTTAAAAATAGTCATGACTAACATAAATAAACGTGTATTTCTTGGATGGGCTCTCCACATTAAGGAGGAGCGAGCACCCTGCTTCTATGTTTTCTCCATAATTCTTGCACAAAGATATCAACATGCCCAAAACTGTGTTCTACTCGTCTTTGAGCATTTCATTAAAGACTTATTGCTGCTTTGAACAGACCAGATTGTGACTGTGTTGCAAAGATGCAGAGCCGAGCTGGCGTCTGCTTTTATTTTTGACATCCGGCAACATCCTGTTAAGGTTTTAAGACCTCCCTGAGCTTCATGTCACAAATGCAGACATGCATGCAACACATGGGTATGTTTTAATCAAAGTGATGAAGAGCAACATACAGATGAGTGACGAATGAAAGGAAACTGCCGTCTCTTCTGAGATGACAGTGCCCCCATCCACTGGGCACCAGGGGTCACTGAATGATTTAATAAGGATGAAAATGATGTGAATCATATGTTACATCTCACTACATCTCAGCTGAACAGCTATGGGAGATGTTGGAGCGACATGTTAGACACCGTCTCCACCAAGAGCGGTGTTCATCCCTCCAGGAGGGTTCAGAGACCTGGGGAGTCAGTGCCAAGGTGGAGCTGCTCTGGTGGCACCTGGTGGCCCAGCACCTCACTGGGACTTTCTGGGTCAGGCTTTGTTTTCGTCTGTCACTGTCTGTCGCTGTCGGTCACACTGAGAACAAACCAGGGCAGCTACTGATCCACACCCTGTTGTGGGGTATTTGACACTTTTCCTGTTTGTTTTCTTTGTATGTCCTGCTCGATGTGGAGTTAAAATTATACCATTTTCAGAAATGAGAAAAATGTAGCAAATGATGGAAACCCATTCATGCAGCCGTTGTCGTGTTTCTATCCTTCGGGTGCTTGAACTCAGACAGCAACGGGAAAAGTCACAACTCATTAACTCGAACTGTTTCTTCTTTAAAAGCGTCTGCTGACAGGGGCTTCACAGTCAGAGAGTCTTCCCTTTTCCACAGTCTTAGACTCTCATACATACATTTGAGTTTGTGAAACGCTTTTGGCGACACTCGATGAGCCTGGGGATTATTGCCATAGCCAACCCAGATATTATAGAATTACAGTCAGACAGAGCGACTCCTGGTGCTGTGTGGACAATTACTCTGCGGCCTGGATCTCAGTGGGAAGGCTGCATTAGAAAAAACCTCAGTCTATCAGATGCTGAAAAACAGGGAAGTGTTGGCAGATAATGTGTCAATACCAACCAGTGTAATCACAGCGGGGCCCAGAGGGGGTTTGCTACTGCTTTATTAGAAAGTTCCTCTCCAAGAACAAATGTAACACTGATGGGTTCTTTCAAAATGCAGACAGGCTCTGGTCAAATAACATTTATATTAACTCGGCCTTACTTTGAAGACCCTAAGAAACATTGTTTGGTCTCCTACTCTGGACTCTCTGGTGTTGGAACAAGCTTTGATGTTATCCAAAGGCATAATGCAACCTCTTCAAAGACTCCCTCCACCTGCAGGAGCCCTCAAAACCACGCTTTCATATTAGATTTCTGAGGCCAAAATGCACAAGAGTTTGAAGGCTCTTTGGCACCTTGAAAGATATTTACAGCAGAGTTAAGCTCTTTGCTGTGATCCTCGTGATGTGCACCGTCAGCTCAGACCCCACACTCTGCAGTGAGCTGCCTCCATCTTGTGGTGAATGTGCTGTCCTACACCAAAGCTCCACACGTTTTGAGAATAGCTGGCACTCTGGGTATTGGCACAGAAAAAGGCATCTCAAGGTGGCACTGTGGTTCCACCGTACAATATCTCAGCCAGAGGTGGAGAGAAAGGATTTACTCAGAGGTACAAGGCTGGAGGAAGCTCTTTGCTATGTTAGGTTGAATTTGTGATTATCTTGAAACATTTATAGACTTATCTCTTGTCCAGATGAGATTGACATCTAATTTGCAAGGGGGACCTGAGTACATAAAAATATATCTACATGATTTTAAAATTATTATAGCAGCAATACAAATAGACCTGTATTAGTTAAACACAATTTTAAAACCATGTTGTAAAGAAAAACTTATACTGTGACCTTAATATAATTAAAAGTCAACTCTAGACTGTTAAAAGTGGAAAATGATGACCCGGTTAATCAACATGTAAATCGTTTCATCAGAGCAGCAGGTGGATAAGTGTTTTAATTCATATGTTGTCTTTATATTCACAGTTTGATTTATTGGTTTACTGCTGGTTTATTGTGGTTTCCATGCAGGTGACTGGTAGGCGGGGCTGTGACATCAGTGCAACTGGGAGCACCTGGACTCAAACCTCCTCCATCAGAGCTGCCATCTCAGGCTTCTGAAAGGTTTGGTTTGTCCACGCTGTGTTTTAGTTTCTCTATGCATTTGCAGTGTACTGGTGATTACAGCTCAGTTCTGTACAGTAAATAACATGGCGTGTTCTTCAAGCCCATCATGCCACTGAGCCACTAGTGGTTCATTCATTGCTCAGACCCACAAACATGCATTTTAAACTCTGAGTTCCCAAAGTTAACAAAGATGCCAAATATGCTGCAGCAGTTCATGAGCAGGTTTTGTTATTTATGCATCACTTGGGCTGTTAATGGGCAGGAAAGCAGTTGTGTCCAGTACAGTGTCCACAGAAAGTCAGTTGGTCTGATGTCAGAGTGGAGTTAAAGCTATATTTTCTCAAAAAGTAAGTCATTTCAGTGCAGACTCACTGAGAATAAATACACATATTCTCACTGCAGGTGAAACATTTTACTTTGACCTGCAGAAATTAAAAGCCAGCTTCCTCCTGTCAGGAAAGGTGTCTACAGGAACAGAACATAGTAGGTGTGTAATGGTACGTTCAGCTCACAGACAGTACCCAATGTGACCAGGAAAAATGAGAGGAAAGACCTTAATTCTCATTAGGTTTTCATGTTGTAGCCTGGATGGATAAAATCAACCAGTGCAATAATGTCTGGCAGACTCGGTGCCACAGAGAAGTGAGCTTTCCAGCTCACAGTGCTGACCACCTGGGCTCCTGAAGAAGATGGGAGTTTGTCATTCATGTTATTGTGGTGGTGGAAAACAAAAAGTAAATATTGGTGTAATCACGACAGTATATTTACACTAATAAGAGAATTGCATCCTAAATGATCAAAGTGACAATACCAATATAAAGTATTTTAAATCTTACCAGCTCAAGATTTCCCATAAAAGTGAAGAAATATTATATTGGCCCACCCATGAATCATCTCAGATTTAATAATGGGAGATATTTCAGTTTATATTGCTTTTTTATCTTTAGTTTTGTGCAACAGTTGAGGTCTCATTGAATGAGTGAGGGTGGGTGGGTAAGTCTGTCTATCAAATGCCAATAATTCAAGAAGTGAAAGAAGGACAAGCAAACTGTGATTTTAAAAGTAAGAATCTTGCAGCCTGAGTGCAGTTTGGTGTTTTGTGACTGAGTTTAACCGATCAAGCCTCGGTCTCTGAACCCAGCAGGTGACTGCTGTGTCCCCCCCAGGAGGTTTTGTCAGGGGGAAACATTTGGGAGCCACTGGCCCGCTCTGCTGAAAAAGACACAACGTGACCACACCCCCTGTTACTCAGTGTGTGTCTATTGGCTGTCTGGGAATTATCGGCTGTGTGAATGTGGCTCCTGTGATGGGTTTATACTATTAAAACTCCCCAAACTCCTCCATCCTCCCTGACACTTGTTGCTGCTACCTGCGCACCGCCGGGAGAGGCCACTTGAACCGCTTCAGCATTTCCTCTGGGATTTCCCGCGGGGAGTGATGAACTCCATCGACCCACAGTCCCAGCACCAGCACCACACCTCCCCCACCGTCGGCTCTCTCCCACCCAAAGGCGCACAGGAGGCCCCGGACATGGCTGCTGTTTACTGCGACAACTTCAAAAGCATGTACCACCAGCAGAGCCTCCAGGGCGCACAGAGACCCGCCGGCTACGGCCTAGGGGATTACGCATCGTCTCCAAACCCATACCTGTGGCTCAACGGGCCTGGGGTAAACTCCCCCGCGTCCTACCTGCACGGCAACAACCCGGCGTCGTTCATCCCGCCCTCCTACGGTTCGCAGCGGCAATTCATAACAAACTCACCTGGATTCGGCGGGCCCGACCTGGGATGGCTGTCCATCGCCAGACAGGAGGAGCTGCTGAAGTTGGTCCGGCCGCCCTACTCCTACTCTGCGCTCATAGCCATGGCCATCCAGAATGCGCACGAGAAGAAGCTGACCCTGAGCCAGATCTACCAGTACGTCGCCGACAATTTCCCATTTTATAAGAAGAGCAAAGCCGGCTGGCAGAACTCGATTCGGCACAATTTGTCTCTGAATGACTGCTTCAAGAAAGTGCCGAGGGACGAGGACGACCCAGGTACCGTGAACGCCCGAGGGAAGATATCACTGTAAATAATATGTTACGTTAAGTAAGTGTTAGTGAAGCTGAATTGGATGAGAACTTAGGTGAACAAGCTGACATTGTTACATAACCCCCTAACATGTGTAAAAGAACAAAAGGTGTACAGCATGAATACCCTCTAAATGTTTAGTTTTAGTGCTGTTAGAATCTTTAAACAACACAGTATAATATACAGATGGCCTATATGATGTAGTTCAGTTACCTTCCTAGTGCTTTTTAAATTTTGACAGGACAAATTAGACATAATAGGCCGTGTACCCTCCATCACTTCAAGCTTTACTGAGCCAAAACCAAAATAATCCTAATATGTTGTGTTTCTTATCCTTAATTGCAGGAAAAGGAAACTACTGGACATTAGACCCAAACTGTGAAAAGATGTTTGACAATGGAAATTTCCGTAGAAAAAGGAAAAGACGGTCAGATCCGAGCAGCGCCGGGGGAGCAGCGATGGCAGCAGCAGGGGCCACAAAAGTCGAGGATGGCAGGCCAGCAGTGGCGGCCTCCCTCAAGCCCTCAGACAGTCCTCAGCTCCCGGGGCCCTCTTCCCCTGAGATGGAGGCGATGACCGAGAATCACAAGAGTTCGTCATCGCCACCTGGACTGGCCTCAGCCTCTCCATGTTTTAATAACTTTTACAGCAGCATGTCCACGCTCAGCTCGGGGGCCCCCAGCCGGCAGGGGTCCCTGGGACTGGTGAACGAGCTGTCGAACAGGAACATTACGGCCCTGAGCCCGTACCACCTTAACCCTGGTGGACAGGACGCAGGGGTGTCAGAGCACAGCGAGGGCTTGCATTTCAACCGCGGAGTGTACTACAACTCGTTTGGCAGCGGGCAGAGCGGACAGTTCAACAGCCACTTCTACAACAGCTTCAGTGTCAACAGCTTGATCTATCCCAGGGAAGGGGCTGAGCTATAGGAGCTGCTTTACCACAGCGGCACACTGCTTTAGGGACATGTTGTGTCTGCGGATCCCAATAACAAAAACCTACCCAATAGCAGACAGGTCAGAGTGCACGCTGGGCATCGGCTTCTGTGCATTGTGAGCACAACACTCCTTTTCACGGATCAGATCACTGGAGAGACTAAAGAACGTAACGTATTTCAGGTACACCTGGCTCAAACTGTGCCAACACCGGCCGGAAAGTCAAAGAAAAACGAGCACTTATCTTTTTACTGGTTTGTATTAGTACATCAAAACTCCTACTTTTCTGTTAATGATAAAAATATACTTGCAAAGTAAGACAACCACTGAACAATTAAACATATAACTAAGTGTTAAAGTACATCACACTGTTACATTATACAGTCTTACTGTCAGAACCACTCTGTCATTTGATATTTTGCCAAATCTAGACAATAGTTCTTTGGAGTGGCCGAGTCCTTATAGCTGACTACACTTCATATGTCGAAACAGTTTATTCATAATCAGCACAAGTCTGCCAAAGTTGTCTTCGTGACACTACCTTTACCTCAAAACGAGAATCTTTTGAGATAAAAGCATCCTGCGTTCCTGTATATTTAGACAGTTTCCAAATGCAGTACAAACTGATTAAATATTAAAATGAGCCGTAACAGGAATGGTCTTATTTTTATATCCTCCGTGTTGACTGAAACCACAGTGCTAAGGCTCATGTAAATACTTTATAAATGTGTATTTTTGTAAATTCTAAAGACGGTTCATGACTATTTATGATATTTATGCTAATAGGCATTTTCCCACTGTTGTCTGAACATAGTTTGATTAAAGCAGAAGTGAGTGACATTCAGAACACGTTGAAAACAGTATCACTAAAACCCAGATGTTTTATGGTGGTTTCTCAGGATTCATAGTGATAATCATTGAATGGCTTTTGTATCTTTTGTCTTTTTTATCTTTATACATGCAGCTTCCAGGCAGTTTCAGCTGTGATAATAAATAAACATCATGTGGTCTCTACTGTATTGTCATGCATCATTTTTAAATAGGGCATGAGTGTATTCAGTGTTTCATTACAATTTGAATGCAAATCGACTTTAATCTCATATTTAATTACCTCTACTCCATCAGAGCTTGGTGCAGCCTTTTATTAAAGACATTAAAACAACAACAAAAATGAAAAAAGGAACCATTAATGGTGTTTCTGCAGGATGTCACTGTGGGCGTTTGGGAGTTTTTAGTTGGCTGGTGACTTCTCCAGAAACTGCTTGTTCAAAAATTCTTTCCACATCACATTTAATTTATGTGATTTTAACTTAAAACAGTAACGTTCTAGTTTCATCTCATACATATTTTATGAATGTTTCTGCGATTATATGTATGAAAAAGCCTGACTGCAGAATTAAATTTAACATGTTTATGAACTAAGTTTTAATTTCTCATGCTCCTCTTTCTCAAAATATATCCAAATATATATGTTGGTTCCTGTTATTTGTGGCTTTAGTTATTTAAAATCGAGTTCATGTTCAACTGAAACAAAATCATCACCCTGTCTGTTTTACTCTATTAAATCAGCCTTAATTCCTTTTTCATCTGAGACAAGTGTTGCTGAAAAACACGTGAACAGTTATTCACAGTTTGTGAGTAACTGAACAGTTTGGGAAGTGGGCATGCTGCCAACCACCAAAACGGCCTCATCTGTCACTACTATTACCCTCTTATGTTTTTTTAGCAAGTCAAAAATTCAATAACGAGTTAATTTTTATATGGGCAGTCTTTTATTCCTACAGTTACATCCATGTTGCCTTAACTTCTGCTATATTTTTTTTCTCAGTGCTCTGTTTACTGCGGTTTTCCGTGCAGCATTACAAGTGTGTTTATTCATTCGGAATGAAAACTGCTTTCATGTCACACCTCAAGTCCTACAGCAGTGGCAGAATATCTGCCAGAATACGCTTCAACAAAATCAAGAGAGAAAGTTCAAGTTTGGAGGCAGGCCGAGCAAAGACACCGCAGCTGACAGACGTCTTGATTCAGAAAACAGTGAAACAATGGAGCTATTGTTTTAGGCCCTTCACGCCAGTCCCCATGAAACAATTAGGGACTCTCTGAAGTTATTCCCCATAGTCCAATGGGGTTTAGTCAAGTCTTTTGTCTCCATTCTCTGACAGTGTTTGCCCCAAATTGAGAAGAGGCCATCTAGCTTTGTTCCTGCTAAGAAATTCCTTTTGCAAATATTTATACATACCATGCATGAGGTACTGATATGATGGTACTTCCCCATCGCCACAGATTTGTGTCCACTTTGGCCATTGGTAAAGTTTAAGAAGTGTATAATTATGGTAAGGACTGCCAACCTAATGAAAAGCAGCTTTTTTTTGTCAAGTATCAGTTTTATTGACCATAGGATCTAAACAGTGCGTAGGTAACGGGTGTAGTGGCTGATTCACCGAGTATGTTCTAAGGCCACTTAGTCTGCAAGGGTCGTGTCTCAACGAAATTAGATTCCACTTTCCTGTAGATATTTCCACAAACCTGCTCACAAAGCAGTTGTAGCTACATGTTACTGAAGTTCTACATGTTCCACGTTTACTTTTCATGTACTTTCACAATCAAAAGTTGAAATCAGTACACAGTTCATTCCTTACAGACTTCTCTGGCTCTATGTAGCTTTTTAACACATGGACACACCGTGGCAAAATAAAAAACTGCCTTACAGCACTACACCTTAAATAAAGCAACAACATTCATCCACACTTCAGTGCAAAGCAGAGTGATAACAAAATAAGTCCAATCATAGCTTTAGCCTGGCCTGTATCAACTAGACCACTCAAAATGAACATGAACCTCTGTATGAATTTGGGCAACACATGGCACATACCAACTAAGCTTAATTAGCTTTCACAGTGGGTAAAAACCATAGAATAATTGTCATATAATAATAAAACACTGTGACCTCATAGCATGCTTAACTACTATGACCTACTAATTAAGGCCTCTGGATTTAGCTCTCCATAATCATCACTTCATAGCCAAAGACCCACGCTGTTGTGATCTAATTCAGATTAAAGATCAGTTATCACTGTCTGATGTGTTTCTCCACTGGTGCAGGGTTGCTCTCTAAGGCCGCAATGACTGCTGGATGATAATCGGATGACCCGGATCTAACTGTAGAAGTCTGGCTCAGTTTGATGCTCCACTGCACCAGTGCCGTCCAGTGACTGAGGATCCCTGCTGCCAAGTGTGAACGTCTCTATTAGAGGGTCTTCACTGACCCATGCTCTGTTTGATCACCCTTTTTCCATCCTAATTTGGCACCTGAACAGCTATCGTTTGAAAAGCAGCATTGTTGGTCCAGCTGAGAAGCGAGCTGAACACGGGACCATGGGTGCAACTTCAGGGGGTGAGTGAATACAATAGGTTCCTATCTGTAAACAGCCGCAAAGGACCCCCAGCCCACACTGTCCCTCTGGAAAGTGGTGATGATGTTGTTAGCACGTTTTACGTGAAGGACATCGAGGATCTCTCACTGTGATAAATAAGGACAGCAGAGTGATGTTGTGTCAGGCGAGCCGCTCACTTCAGGACACAGGACGTCCTGAAATGATCCAAAAGGACAAACAAGACTTTTTTGTAGCGTTTTGTGTGATTAGACCTTTATTCAGAAGGTACTGAGTAAATGCTTCAGAATAGCTCTCTAAATGTCACTTAAGGTGACCAGCAGCATTAGTATCTTCCAAAACAGGCAACTTTAGTAAAGAGGTTTGGTATAGTGCCAGAGGCAGCTGTTAGAATTCACTCCCCTGTTTTCTACTGCTTAAAGTGCAAACAGAACACTCATGATCACCTACCTGGCCAATTCACAAAGTTTGACATAAAATACTCCATAGAAATGACACAAGTTAAAAGAACTGACAGTGGTGAGTCAGGCTTTCTTTGGATAAAGAGATTGTTCAAATACCTTAACATACAATGTTTTAAAGCTACTCTTCTAATCACTGCATTTTTTTAAACAGATGTGTACAATAGTGTCATGTCCATAGGAGTGAAACTACAGGAAAGTCGAACACAAAGTGCTTCAGCAGTCTGAGCAGTGGTGGATGTATCGGTGTGAGTTGATGGTTGTGCCTGGGAAGGAGGCTGAGGTTCAGGGAAGGAGGAGGGTTGACTGTTGGGTGGGATGATCTGATCCAGGAAGGTTCGCTTAAGTGGCTCGTTTACCCCTCGTGTGGAGCTGGTGAACTGGAGCCAGGTCAGCTCTGGGTTGAGGTGTTGTTCATTATTTTTCCGCCTGTCGGATCCTATGACCGGTCGCCAGAGACGGAGGCCGCTCGGCAGCCGAGGAGCAAAGGGCCTGCCGGTGGGGTACGTCAAACACGCTCAAAGCCTTTCCCTTTACTTGGGGGATTAAGATCAACAAAGCATGTCCCACACCTGCACCGGCCAGCACAATGGAAACTCCCCGGGCCAATGAAGACGCAGGGAGAGACCAGTTATTAGAGGCCCCCACCAATGAAATGGATTACATTAACCCCTTCTGTTGTTCTTCCTCCAGGAGCTTAAACATCGAACTGACAGAATCCGCGTCCCATTGAGAAAAATCCTGGTAGCACTTAGTTACAATAGCTTTACTCTGGCTTATCCTCCAGTCGGGAAACATTGTGTCTCTCTTGTTAAACTGTGCCATGACTTGATGTAGTGCTGTAGTACTCCTTTATACTTTTACTCCATTAAATCAGGTGACAAATATTGTACTTTTAAACAGTGAAACTTATTTGGCAACTAGTTGGTTACGTAGTATTTGAAGATTTAAAAAAAACTATAATCAGCATGTGAAACTTAAGGCATCACTACACACAACAGTTTATGAAATAAGCAAAATTAGCTCTTCTGCCAAGTACAGTGTTTGAATACATGCATTATTAATAATAATCCAATGATATAACATATTACTGTGTGCCCCCGTCCTCACCAACAACACCCCCCACACACATACCCTCCCTCCTCCTCTTTTCTCCTTTAATTGGGCCCTGCTCCTGGCCCTTCTCCAGATCACAGTCACTTTACCCTGCGTAATAAGCTATTAGCCCCCCACACACACACACACACAAAAACATGCTAATCCACACGGACATGGTCACTGTGTGGGACTGGGTCTCTGGACAGCACAGTCCACCTATTGTTATTGTCCAGACTTCTCAGAGGTCTCTTCCTCCCTCGTTCAAAGGGAGGTAACAAGCTGCCCCCCCTAGGAAACCACAAAACAAACTATAACACCACTGGTTCAGCCAGCTTACTTAGGTAAAAACATGACTTTCTGCCTTATCTCAAAACATGGAGCACCTGTTAGAGAAGTAGACTCCCACACCAACTGAAACCACACCAGCCATTACTAATAAATTGTTTTATTAACACACTTTATCTGTTCTGAAGGGACAAATGTGCATCATACCAGTACTTCATGTGCAGTTTACTAACCATAAGTCAGATTTGTAGGGGTTATTTAGGGTCACTAGAGAGTAAAGTAGACTCTTACATCATAAACATATCATGTGCAGTGCAGTCTCTTCTTGTAGGGTTCACAATATTTGTCAGTGTTTAATTCTCCTGTACATTTTTTGTCAGAATGTATCTGATGGAAGGGGAGCTTTATGTCACACGATGGGGCTGAGGAGGGAACCTTCCTAAACCTCCTCCCAAACAAGTCCCAACACCTCTGGATAGAAGATCAAGGGGTTCGACATGGCCTTGGTGCTGCAGCCGGTCTGAGGCATTAATACTTGCACACAAACTTGGCAGTGAGGATGACAGAGCTGGGTTTTATGCTAGGGATGTACGGACTTCACACTCACCATTTGTCACTTGGAGAAAATTCTGAACATCTGCTGCTCCAGGTCTGATATATTGGCAGGTAAATCAAGGATGTGGCGGAAACCCAATTAGTGGAGAGATAATTTTAACCAAAGATGTCAGAGGTTCTGCACATGTGTTTAAATCTGTGTGTGTTCAGAAGAATGCTGCAGGGGAAAGAGGGCTTGTCGGGGCAGAGCTGTGAGCAGGTGCATATTTCTGGGGGGGAGAGTCCAAGGAGGAGCCCTGTGGTTCAGTATGAGTGATTGGCAGTGGGAGTGCATGTTAGGTGGGGGTGAGAGGTCTTTACCCCCACCAGCTTTACCAAAATAGCTTTGTGTACAACAAAACTGAGCCTTTCTAAACTTAGAACATATGGTATTTTTGCATCACTATAATAAGTATAAATGTTTTTCCCTAATGTAACAGAATCTTACTTACTTATGGCAGGATGGGAGAATGTATTCACCCAGATGTAGTTCAGTACAATTTGTTAGCATGCTTTTCTTTGTACTTGAACTTTATTTTCCTTGTGTACCTCTTTATGTTTCTATGTCCTTAGTGGTCCCTTTTACACTAGTTTATCACACCCACTAACTCAAAATGATCTTTACCTAAAAAGCGCTGTGATAAAGCCTATTTGTGTAATTCAGAAGTTATTCTGACTACGCTGTGTTGATCTAGTTGTCTACCTTGATCCCTCTCTCCATTTACACACACACACACACACACACACACACACACACACACACACACACACCCTTCCTACTGCCACCCTCTAATCCAGCGTCTTCTGAGCTCAGGGTCTGGGGGAAAGGTTCATCCAGAGGGCTTCTCTCTGATGCCCTCCCTCCCTCTACACACACACACACACACACACACACACACACACACACACACACACCCTTCCTACTGCCACCCTCTAATCCAGCGTCTTCTGAGCTCAGGGTCTGGGGGAAAGGTTCATCCAGAGGGCGGAATCAGCCTCCATGGCAAAGAGCTGGGGCGGCTGGGGCATTCAGTGGGGGTGGGGGTGGCAGGAGTGAGGCAGGGTGTTGAGAAGCAGGGCTGGGAAAGGGGTCATCATTGCAGATGGGTTCAGGCACGATGGAGGGCAGTGAGTATGTTGGAGGTTCACTGGTTCTGAGGCTCCTTAGCCTGGATTCGCTGCACTGAGTGACTATCATTACTGCTGGATTGTATGATGTGATCACACTGGTTTACAGAGATTTAGGCCATGTCAACCCCATTTTGGCCAGTAATAAAAACAGTAGCTAGTGGTTTAGTGTGTTTAATTGCATTAATCACAGATTGTGTATCTGTCCCTTTCTCAGGCATAGTATTCTGCTTATTTCCAGCATTTCAGTTACCGACACTGATTTCATTTATTTCTGTACAGATGAAAATCACCAGGCTTCAGGCGTGCTGAAGATATATTAGATGATCCATCAAACTGAATGTTCCATTGCCTCAAATAAATACTATTATCAGTTCGTAACAAAGCTATGATACATCACTGTCTGGCATAGTATCATTGGTTATATTTCATTAGGCTTCGTGTTTCTGCAAGTTGATTTTTATACCAAAACATGTATAGTGGGGATGCTTGGTTGTGTTGTTTACGTTTACACAGCAGCGCACTGGCTGAGTATCAAAACCACGTTGCTTTTTGTTATGAGGTAAACACAACGAGCAACCCCATGGCAGGGCCAGGACAAACGGCAAAGACCCATCATCTGTGATACCCTAATGCTCCAAATTTTCATGGGAAGATTTTATTACCCTATGGAAGATTTTAGTAAGTGATACCAGAACCCATTGTGACACTTCTTAAATCATGACAAACAACTTAAAGATAGACATTTTAGTTAGTTTACTTAGTCTCATCCAGGCTGAAGATATTCATTAGCTGTTTTACTCAAGTCATTTTCACTCAGTCCTCATCCACTCTGAACGAGTCAGGCCCAGATGCTTTAGTGACTAAAGGTAAAGGGCCTCTCTGTGAACCTCACTTCTTCATTTGCTTCTGTGTGCAGTGTCTTCTTCCTCCCACGCCCGCGTGCCAAGCTGTAATGGGCCATCGCTGCCCCCTGTGTAGGTAAAATGCACCAGCTCTGAAGAATGCAGCTGCAATGTGTGTTCCCAGTTAGACACACAATCTGCAATGCAATTATTAGTTTATTTTTGGTAAAATTTCAAGATGCTCAAATTCCACTATCCAGCACTGCAGCAAATTCTCTTTTATTGATTTGCTTTTTAGTAAAACAGATAAAATACATTGTCTTCAAGACAGTACTGCACATTTTCTGGTTGAAGTGATGGAACAGAAGTGAACATAAAGGAGAGGATGGGACTGTCCTTCACTTCCCCCTTGACGACTGACGATGACGACTTTAAAGAGTGAGGTAAACAACAATAAGCGGATAGACATTAGCATGACTAGAGTCTTTAAGAAAAATGTTTCCCCTCAAACATGCAAACACCAGCCTCTTGCCTGCAGTATTACTGACATACACTAGCAACATGTTGCTTATTTGTTAAATCTAATTAATTCTGTTCTTTTCTGTCAGTCTGACATCATCGTATCTGGCAGCATGTATTGTTAGTTTGCTGACACACTGGTTAAAAAGTTAACAGCCTGACATTATGAGCACAAAGTCGTCATGTTCGTGATGACTGTCAGTTCTCCCACTACTGCTGCGTCTTCCCTTTCATACAGTGTCCAAACAGTTACCACAGGTCACAGCTATGGGAGCCTCGGTGAATTTATAAACCACCTGACTGAAGTAGCTAGAAAGGGAAAGA
>NW_018127944.1:1211925-1226059 GCF_001952655.1 Monopterus albus | reverse complement strand
GGGGTGTGTGTGTGGGTGTAAAATGAAAGATGGGAGGGCTGGAAACCCCAGTGCAGGTGCAATCCAGGGCCATCCGCGGCGGTCCGTCAGCTCCGTGCAGGTCCCGCCAGGGATTCAGACGGGGGGAGGGGGGATCTTCTCACCCCGCTGACCTTCTTCTGCAAAGCAGAGCTGGCAATTTGGACAGAAACCTGGCAGGGTGCCCAGAGGCCCTGCAGAGTCTGAGCACTGAGGCAGTGAAGCAGCCCGGGACCAGGGCTCCTGGGAGGGGAGAAGGGCTGAACTCAGGATGACCAGTATGTTTTCACTTGATCACTCATCCTGCTTTTCCAAAGACTGCCTCTCCACCCCTTCCCCGTGTCTTCTCGTACTGTACTGATCCACTTTTCTGTGATCAGCTTACTCTGCCTAAACTCCTCCGGATGGTTCACTGGGTATATCCCATAGGTGAATCACACTTCAACTAAATGCATCCACATTTCCCTTACTTACGTCTTTTTCTTGTGTCTTAGTCCCAACCACGTAAGATGTGAAGAAAGCCAGTGGTTTCAGTCAACATGACGACCTTTGCTTGCACCCATGTAGCGGTGTCTATGGGATTATTGGACGTGCATTCTTGGATAGGTTTTGTTTTGTGTACCATCCCTTAGTCATAAGCCTAGACTGAGGGTCCTCCCATGATGCTCTGAGCTCCCCTCTCTCCTCCCCTCTCCATTTTATTTTTATATGCCATTACCAGCCACTAACTTTGCATGTCCTCTCTCCTGTAGTGTGTCCTCTCTCTCCCCCTGTACTTTTCTGCCCTGTCCAGTGTCCTGTGTACCCCGCCTCTCATCCAGTCTTAGCTGAGATCAGTTCCAGAATCCTTGGATGGATGAATGATTAGTGCAGCTTTAAGGCCCAGAAACAAGCCACAGTCACATTCATATTCCAGCAGGCCACTATAATCTATTCAATGGGCATCTCTTTGCTCAAAGGAGCTGATTTGTTTGTGTCCATTATTAAATGGTGCACTGAATATCTGTGTTGGCTTCAAGCTTCTGTACACTGTGGTCTGCTTGTGTTGCTGGAATCAAGTCAAGGATTATGTAACGCTCCTTTGAAACACTGTGCCTCTATTATTGCACTCAATCAGTAAAGCAGTCTTGTAGATTCACCTGCCAAGCATTGTTAGTCAATGTGAGGTCTGCATCTGCTAAGGCAGGCACAGCAAAGTAAGAAGGTAATAAAGTTCCCCATAAAAGAGCATCGCAGAAGAGGTAATTACAGTGAGGGGTGCCTTTTTAAAGGGCTGGTTGTAATGATTCATGGTTGCACAAATGCAATTTTCCTGTCACTCCCATCTCACTGCTGCTCACCTGGCTCTCCGGGTAGCCTTCCTCTAACCTCTACGAGGAGCATCTCTACTGTGCTAACCAGACAAATAAAACATTTCCAACACAGAAAAACCTTTTCATGAATTCAGCTAATGCTCCTTCTAATGGGTTCTCTGGTAGAGCTGTAGCTTCTTTCATCCGACACACAGAAACAACTCCCTCCATAAATGTTATTATTTGCTGCTGACAAACAACCAGCAGGGTGATTCAAATGTACGATCCAACCCATTTACTTGCATGTGTGAGCATGCAGACATCAGCGAGGCACAACGCTGAGGCATTCACCACCAAGCAGACTGAAGTGATAACAACCCAGGATTAGCAGACTGTAACAACCTGTGGTTGTATGGATAAAACAGAAGCATAGTGGCTGAAGATATACTTTTTACATACAGAGAAAAAAGAGAAGAAAAACAAACTGCTTTTTTATTTTAAGCCCTGTTCTGTAGCTAAAAGTAGATGTGACCAAAAAATTCACTCATGCTCATTCTGAACTTACATACGTGTCTCTGGTGTTATTACAGGACCTAACAACTGAACTACATGATGTCAAATTGTCATATATGGGGTGAAAGTTCCCCTCTACACTGTATTTGCCTCTTACTGAATGAAACTGTATTTTCTACATTTAAAACCTCTGAAAAATGCCGGTACACTAAGCGAACCTTGAGTTTAGAACCTTTTATAAACGTGGTGTACAAGACGAATGAATCAACCGGCCTTACTTGAGATATTCCAGAGTCTTGGCTTGCTGATCGAGGATCAGCTAATGAAAACTGAATTTATAAAACCAGAAATAAATGCTCCAAATTCTTATTTTCTAAATTCAAAAAAGTTCATCTTGAACATTTTTGTGCGGTTTACTTGTGACATACTAAATCGTAGAGGTCATCATCTCTGCCCCTGACTTGTCTTTGATGCTTGTGTCTCTTAGGCCCATAGAGTTGTCAAGACTGATTATCTGTCACCACAAGAAAAGCATCTCGGCCGCCCGCGGATCCCCCTCTTCTTCTTTAATAACCCAGGTTCGCATGAGACGTCATTCATGTTGAGAAAAACGCTCGGGCGGGCTGGAAGAGACTCGCGGCAGAACATGCAGCAGCACACCGACAGTGTCTATTCCCTCTGCATCCCGGTCCCAACCAAGACCCAGACATCAAAGGCAGGTGGAGTGAAACCATGAAATTACAGGTAAGGTGTCAATTACCCTTTGAAACCAAGCACTCTCCAAATCCAGGCAAGACCCAGCCGGTCCCTGGAATTAGAACAAATAAAGAGGAACTGAAGGGAGAATGGCAGGGGGAGTGGAGGAGGAGACTTTATGGGCCGTGTTGACAATATGGCATCAGTATAAAAGGTCCTAATTCAGCTTTAAATTACCCCCCTCCCTGTACGCCTCTCCTCACACAACTGTACAACCACCGCCTGTTTGGGTGTGTGAGAGTGTCTTGTCTGGCAGAAAGGAGGAGTGAGGAGTGTTTACAAGTAAAATCTTATCTGTTTTTACTCACATCTTTTTCCTTCATAGCTTTTTGGTGGAAAAGCATTACGTTTCTACCCAGTTACATCTCTGGCCCACCTTTTGCTCCAACATCCAAAGTAAATCTCTGGTAAACCCACCTAAACACCTTCGATTTTACAAGAACACCTTTTTATGAGATCATAAAACTCTTTATAGGGTATGATACCCTTAATATCACCAAATCTACTGTTAGTCATGAAGGCTTACAGCTGTTTAGAAGATGTGAGTATGAAAATATTTTTGTATTTGTAGTAAGAATATTCTTGCCAACATCTGACTCTGGTGCTGTGGAGTCATCGCCAACCTTTTAATACAAACACAACGATCTCCTCTTTCATTCAGCCTCTATGGTTTAACAGTAAACTACTGGAGTTGTCATTTTCTCATAGGGAAAACTGTCACTGTGGGAATTAATTGACTTAATTATTGTCCTCTCTTGCCCTCCTTCTCCTCTTCTCGCTCTGTGTGCCATGAAGCCGGTTGATAGCTCACATGGGGAAAAATACATCCCAAGCTTTGGGTTGTACAACACACACACACACACACCCGCTGAGCCACAGACAGTGAGCGCTAGCCTGGTCCAGCCCAGATGCAGCAGAACACCCACACTGCTCTCCTGTGCCTGGCAGCCTGCACCAAGTAGGAAGGTAAAGGTGGCCTGAGTGCAGGCCTTTGCTTTACTAAGAATCTATTGTGAACAATTATGAAGAGCTGGTGCAGAGACAAGGTCTTGGTTCTGCCAACGAGGTGGAAAGTACACTGCACTGTTATGGAATCAAACCCAGGCATTAAGAGAAGTGTGCTTGAAACAGTTATCTACACCTGTAGTGGAAACCAGTCATCACTTTACCCACAGATCTCCATAAACAGGTAGAGTGTTTACAAATGCTTCATTCATTAAACTGCCTACTGCGTATCCTAATAAAAACTGGAGCATAAATATGAACGTAAACCAACCAACAAAGAGGGCGAGGCAGACAGAGCAGAGCGCACGTCTGTCAACGGCCTGATGACAGTAATAAGTCATCTATCTTTTCAGGTTTATAAAAACACTTCCCATTATTAATAAGTGCTGTGATTCATTGTGGACTGTGATCAACAGCTCATCACAGTCGAACGTTTTATGCATGAAGTGATCTGGAAAGTCAGTGTATTTCACAACCAAAAGTTTAGTTTCTCCTGCTGATATTTAACTCAACCAGTGAGATTATTCCAGTTTTCACAACAGCCACTATAATTTAAATGTTCTCTTTGTCACACTTTGACTGTTCCCGTCATGTTGTAGTACACGGCATTACTTTTCAAAAACAGGGTTGTCTCTAAACTTTATAAAGCAAAGGTCATGTCAGGTAACCCTTGATCAAGTAGCTGTCAAGGCACCGAGTTTTTAAACAGCATGTTAATTCACCTTTGTCAGAGCCGCACACACAATGACAGGTGAGTGGCACTTTTTGTCTGAGGCTGCCTCAGAGTGGAAGTGATGCAATGTCGAAGCAGGAGATTCAAAAACAACACAGGGTGAAAATCAAAGAGGCCGGGTGCTCGCTCAAACAAGCCGCCCTGCCTCGCTGACAGACAAGCTGCTTCAGTGGAGGAGCTGTGAAAAAGTCTGAAACAGTTTGGTGTCACTTCTCTGCAGTCATTCACACACACGTTTCCTTACATTGCATCCTTTTGTTGTCATGTGTGCAGAAGCCAAATGTTCTAGGCAAATGTGCACAAGCTTGATTACATACAGTAAGTATCTGTGTGTGGTAGATTTCCATTTTATATCTCTGACATAAATTGCATATAACCATAATAAAAAAGGTATTTTGTTCTAACACATCAAGTCTTAGAACAAAAGTATATTTTTGCTCCCTTGAGGTGTGTTGTTATTGCTCAGCTGGGACAAGACAGCTGGTCCCCGTGCTATGCCATTACATCGGATCCCCTTATTACAGAGAATCCTAGCAGTAGTGAAAATAACCTGTCGTCCTGGGCCAGGCAGCTCGACAGGCCCATAAATCAACTCGGTGTTTGGGGAGGCAAGGGAGGCGAGCTGGGGGGTTGTCAGGGTGGGAGTGGGTAGGAGACAAAAAGTAGGGTAAAGAGAGGGAGGGAGGAGTTTCCTGTGCTTGTTGACAGGTTCAAACCAGGCTCAAACAAACAGGTTCTTCAAGACGTGAAGATGTCGACAGGTTAGAAGCAGGAAGATTGACCAGGAAGCTTTAAGTCTGCTTGTTTGCAGTTTGTAAAAATAAAACCTGCAATAGCAATCCAGAGAAGACTGTGTTAAGCTTTTTTGTGTTGCTTTCTTGTTGTTTTGTCTGTGTGTGTGTGTGTGTGTGTACTGGCTGGGTGGGTTTCACTTCATCAGTGTGGTTCAGATAGTGGGCCCATGTGTATGAGAATCAGTTCAGCATAGAGTATGTATGATGAGCGACTGTCTGCCACGGCTGCAGATGTTCCAACACCCTGCCCAGTTATACACATGTTGTAACTGTGTCGAAACATTTTTTAGCAAATAGTATTTATCCAGTGTTTGACAACCTCTGGTTTGGGGGTTTCACTTACCTGAGACTAGAGTGTGTATACAGGCAAGGCAGGTGACAGATGAAAGACCGGCCCAGCACAGAGAGTCACAGTGAGGTGCTGGGCCACCAGAACAGCTCCACCTTGACTCTCCAGGTCTCTGAACTCTCCTGGAGGGATGAACATCGTTCTTCCAACAGATGTTCCCTTGTGGTGTTTTGATGACGGTGGTGGAGACACTAACACGTCGCTCCAACATCTCCCATAGCTGTTCAACTGGGCTGAGACCTGGTGACTGGGAAGGCCACAGCATCTGGTTAACAACATCATGGTCCTCCTCATCAGACCAGTCAGTGACCCCTGGTGTCCTGTGGATGGGGACTCTGTCATCCCGGAGGAGACCACTTCACTCAGGACATACATGTTTCAGTTTCAGCACAGGATAAAGGTGATTACTCAGAACAGCTTCATACTGATTTTTCCTTTAATTTGTTCCCCATCTGTATGACTATTTGTGCTACTAGTTATGGTAATACTTTACACAGTTTACATATTGGATAATATTGATGATAAAAATATATCCTAGCTTGATCCATAGCATACAGTGCACTACCCCGTCTCACTAACCTCACAGCTTTTCCACTGGCTGCTGATGCAAAGTGTTTGGTAGCTCATAATTAGCATACACACATAATCCTCAGTGCTTTGCTTTGAAATGATTCGTCTTGTGGTGTCAGATTTGTTTTTCAGGACTTGGTTGAGATTGTGGTGATCTGTCACTGCAAAGGGGTTAGGGGCTACAGTAATTCATATTAAAGCCTTACATTTGTATAAATGAAAGTTAGTTTTGTCAGTGTGTTTCACTGATTGTACATTTGAGTTTAATCCAGCTGTGTGGCTGGTCTGGCAGAGGTGTGATGTTTGAAAGGAATCCAGAGGGAAGCCACTTGTTTATCACTCCTGTTAGCAAAAACCACTGAGAAAAACACAGGTGGGTGGCGATGACAATGGCACGACTGATATTCTGAGCTAGGAGAAGATGATATTAAGTGTTTTTAATACTCACATATATCTGTTACCAGTTTGGTTTGCAGGCCTTCCCTCCTAGAGGGCTTTAACGTCGAGCCCTGGCGGGAATAAGAGGCTTTTGGGTGCATTCCCTGACTCAGTCTGCACAAACCCACACACACCAGGAGACAAATTTCAAATGTTGTTAATCATCTGTTAAAAGCAAGTTTGCGTCCCAGATCTGTGTCGTTTGCATACCTCATGAGTTGAAAAAGGGTGATTATGTTTCATCATGCCACCCATCAGTGTTTTCTTTGGGCACGCGATGCTACGTGTACTTGGTAAGAGTGCCAGCCTCTGCCCTTCAACACAAAGCATTTTGTTTTAACTTTAATTACACAGCAGGCAAAGGCAGATGGGCCGTGTTTCTTCCTCCCCTCTGTGGATGACAGTTTTTGACAATTGGCCCTGTCTAGTCAAAATGCCAGAGGCAGAGGAATCAACCACTTCCAATGTAAACACTGCAGGGAAAGGAGCTTCAAATGGGGCAGATTTTACCTTGACAACTGTAACTATGCTCAACAAATTAGACAAGACTCCTCGGTGGTTTACGTTCCTTGAAATGAAAGAGCTTTCCTTTCTTCTGACTGACAGTAGAGATCCTTCAGATCAGAATGTGTGTGTATCTTAGTTTCTGAAGCCCTGATCAAAGATCAGCAGCACAACTTATTTACAGGCAAAGAGTTAGTAATTGTCCGTGCTGAGTGACTTTCTATCTTGTGTGAAAACGGTTGGAAGGGTCAGCGCCTCTGAGCGACCTTTAGCTACTTCCCTGCTCCTCTGATTGTCCCATGTCTGCATCCGACACTTAGTCCCACCAGCTTCAAAGCAGGTGACATGTCACACCCTGCACATCAAAGACACTGTGTCAATGTCCATGCCTGTCAAACTGCACACAGAAGTGAAGGAGCTGATACGTATCTCGTAAATGTCCCTATAGATGTCACATCCTGTTGGTCCAAATGAATGAGATGTGACCTCAGCGATGTAGTACTGGTCCTGAGAGATTTGATTAGTCCGCGTAGGAACTGAACCAGCAACCCTCAGGCTACACGCCAGCTACTTCAGTGTTAGTTTGTATTAATTGCTCTTAGTCTGTTTGACATTATATGAGACAGCTCCACAAGAGCAACAGTACATTCAAGTACAGACCCAAAACAAGAAACCATCTGAGTCTCACTTTAGGGCTCAATAATACACAGCTGTTGGAACAAAAACCATTTAACTGCATCCCCCTTTTTGTCCCAAGTACTGTTTTCCGAAGTCAGGAATGAACCTTTATTAGTCATTTTTAAAGAGTCATAAATTATTTGATAATGTTATACAAATTAGGTTATTAAAATGTTTGAATAAAGAAGGAGTTGTGAGTCCACATTAAATTGATCATATGTGAAAAATATCACTGGCCAATGTAATTTATTATTTTAGGAAACTTACTAACACCTTCTAACATTTTACCTGCAGGATAAGTTAAATTAAAACAAACTAAAACTCCTCCTTTGATATAAAATGGTGAAATGAGTCCAAACTGATTTTAAACTACCTTTACAGTAGGTTACGCACTGAAACATTCATACATTTCCTGCTGCAAGAGGACACTCGGTTTACAGTAAACAAGGCCTTCGATACTGACAGCTCAGGAAATGTTTATGACAATAGAAAGTGAAGTGAAACCACAAATGAGCTGATGACTTTACAGCAGTCAGTAAAAACAACAGTGTTAGCACTGAAAATTGTTCTGTATTTTAAAGCCTGTTATTCATTGTATTGTTGTACAATTTTGCTGAGATTTAAATCGGTACCAATAATTGTACATTCAAAGTCACAGCTAAGCAGCAGCCAGTGCAGACTAGTGTTAAGGCCACAGTGGAGGTTCTTTCTTATGCGGCAAGAGCTTAAGAAAATATATTTTAATGATGAGAAGAATCCCAGCATCTGTCTGGAAATGTAACCTTCCCTCTGTCTGTGTGGTGATTCTGAAAGTATTGCTCTCTCAGGCAGATGCTGTATATTTTGACTGCCTGTATATCGGACAGGTGCCCACGACAACAGGCAGTCAGTCCCCTGACCAGATTAGCAGTTTGTTGCTCATTTCATTTTGCATTCACGGTGTCCCTGTCACTGCAGGCTTTTTTTAGGCAAGGCAAGTTTAGTTATGTAGCACATTTTCGTACACAAAATAAATTCAAAATGCTCAACACAATGCGCACAGATAGATCAAACATTAAAATGCATATATAGATAATACAGTGGAATGCAAATTAGATTAAAACATTAAATGTAAATTAAAAGCAACAGTTATGTACAAGTGCAGATACTTAGCACTTTTAGGATAGCTGTGGATTCTCACTGTCCTCATTATACTTCATACCCCTGCACCTCAGTCCTCCCAAGACTAACCTCTGGGTAATTTAATCCGAGGCAGAGGTGTCGGACTGTTAGAGGAGCCCAGTGAGCTGAGACCGGCCTCAGATCTCACACTTTAATAAGATACCAGTTTTCTGTTTTCTTCGCTCTCAGGAGTTTTGGTAGTTGCTCACATGAGTTAAAGCGCCGGTGGTCTGATATTCTGCCAAAGTGATCAGAACCTGAATCTGCGTAAATTACAGCGTCTGAAAACCTCACTTTCACAACATGTTGAGACGAGGCCCGCGGTCGCAGCTCTTTCTCTCCCTCTTTGTCTGCGTGAGCATGGTTTTTTGTTTTCCTCCCTTTTTCTCTTTCTGTTTTTGTCGTTCTTCTTCCTGTCTTCTCTTTTAACCCCTTACTATTGTGATTTGGTTTGCTTTGATTTGTGGTTTTCATTCTTTAATATTCTGTTTGTAGCCTTTTCAGAGATATACCCTGAACCCGACCCTGTTGCAACAAGGTCGGGTTCATTTGTGTCACTTCAGGTCTGGACACCACACTGAAGCGAGTCGATACTGGATGCACATCACAGTGTTTCTAAGACCAGCACGTACAATATTTGTTTTACTGTATTGCTGCACAGTGATGGCCATGGTGCAGTATTATAATGCAGGATTTTAGTCTGGGATATATTTGTATTTTTGATCTGGCTACTGATAAGTTTTGTCCTCTGAAAATATTACTGGAGGGTTGGTGATACTGGTGATTTTAAACTAGACCAGGTCATTTTGTTCTAGTACATACATGCAGTTCCTTATCAGACCAGTCAGTTTATGCAGTTGTGAATGTGACATATTTTTAATTATCCGTTTTAAATTTTATGTTATAGTATACTCCCCTGAGTCAGAATGGTATCCATGGTAGGACCATTGAGCAAAAATAAAAAAATTATTAAGCTAAAAGCACAAAAACAAAACTTAAACATGGGAACAGCATCAGTGGCTGTATATCTGTTAGTGCCATGAATATATGTTAACAGAGCGAAACTAAACAGAAAACAATGATTATAATGTTTCTTGTTTGACCCTTACAAAAAAATATCCTAGTCACATCTTTGTCTTTACCAGTGGAAGTTTGCTTTCACCGGCAAAAATATCGACTGAGCAAATGTGAACAGACACGTTCATCTCAGATTTTTATTTTTTCAACCTTTTTTCTGTTTCCCAAGTCTCCAGTTGTGAACTCCAATGATTTTTAAGCTCAGCTGTTTGTTTAGGGATTAATAATGATCTCCTCGGTGTAATTACAGATACGTCTTTTCTTATTTTCTTTATAAATGTGGTTTCAGACACGTTTTCTTTGTGGGAATGTGAGCAGCTAGTTTTCAGGTTTGTGGGACTGTCGTATATTCTCAGCCTTGCTCTCTGATGTACAAACAAACTGAGCACTGTGCGCAGATGGGGACAAAAGACAGGCTTATGGGAGAAGCAAGGAGGAGTCAGGTGGATCAAGGAGCAATGTGGGAAAGGTGGAATCTCCCGATGATCCTCCTGGGACCACCACCAGGAAGAGAGATGTCAGATTTACAGGATTCAGCATTCTCCTGGGAAACACGAAGGCTTTGACGCACTCCCATACAGCACAGATGTTCACATACGTATTTAGTGAGTGTCTGATAGTAACTCAGTGCTTTGACACATTTTACCATTCCTGAGAAACCAAGCCGATGGGTTTCACACACAGGCATATTCAAACCTGTACAGTCACACATGTCCTCATGGCCGAATAGCTGACACGCTCAAGGCATATGATTATGCAAATGCACATTAACACACAGTCACACCAATAAACAGTGTCAGATTACAGAATTCAGCTTTTGATGGGAAAATGTTAACAAATCCATATCACGTACCGTACATGTAAATGTGTGTATGCACACAAAGATGAATCATTTTGTATTCAAAATGTAACTTTACAACATCCCCTTAAAACTTGATGCATTTGACTACATTACTTTTTGATTGGTTGTCAATATTTGTAATTTTGTATTCTGGCCAAACACCAGTTAATACTTCATATATAGATTTTCTTTTCGGTTACACACTGTGGACTGCAAGAGAATTATTTGACATTTTTAACACTAAGCTGGCTCTGTTCTACTTTTTGTAATTAATTTTCCTACTGATAAATGGTGTGGGTATTAAAGCCCAGTATACTTTTGTGTAATTCATTTTTTTAACATACAGTACATATGGCATTTTTAAAAAGCTGAATAAAAGAGAATGCTGTGGGGGGGAAACACCAAAACCACAGCGTCTAAAAAGCACAGTGACCTTTTTATAAAGTAACTATTTTACCAAGCGTTACCTGGAGATATATCATCATTATACCCTAAAATATATATTACGCAGGTTAAAAGAATCTCAATTACTTTTTATGTGTTACTAAATCACACACACCTTTTAACAGCATCTATATTTTCCAAAATGAAAACACAGGCTGTCATGTTTTTCAAAAGGCTGTGGGAGAAATATGAGTGTGAGGACGGCAGGTTTATGGGTCTCCAGCCTGCAGTAAGAAGAGAGATTAGAGAGATTACAGTTAAAGAGCATCTCGTCCTGTGGAACCCGTTCTAAGCACCAGCTCCCATCAGAAGGCCAGGACTGATGGAGGAAACAGCAGAGATTATACTCATTTAACAGTAATCCCCTTCTCCTGGAGCAGTGCCAGCGCAGCGCAGAAGACCACCGCCCGACTGCAGAGACGAAGAGAGACATAGCGAGAGTCAGGGGAGTTTATATTTTCAACAAGATTCTAACTTTTGCTGCTTTTTGGACACATCTCCTCAGAATTTACATCGAAACCTCTTCCAGGTGTTTATCTTTCACTGATTTTAGTTTTTGTGAACTGTTTAAAAAGTGTTGTACAAATTTTTGATATTGAGTTACAGTTTATAAACACATTCAAGTTTGAATGGGAATATTTCATCATTTCAGCAGACTTTAGGCAACTTTGGGCAACAGAGACGATTGTTGTAATGCGTGAATTGTCCTCGTAGTATAGTTTAGTTTTTCACAAAGTGTGTTTGCATCTGTCTTAAAGATTTTTGACACTTTTCCTCACAGGCATTTATGTTTGTGTGATAAACCACTTGTTCGGCATCATTACATGTGAGTAATAAAAAGCTGAGTAACTGTTAGAATTAAAGGCACATTCTGTATATTTTCATTACAGGCATATCAAACATACTGTCACCACAGATTTTTACTTGTAAAAGAAAATCAGCCTGGTCTCAGCTGCTAAGTATAGGCCTACTCTCCTATACAGGAGTTTTGCTTTAACAGAATCAAAAATTAGCTTTAATGAGTTTTAGATGTAGTGGTTGTGTAGTTAGTGAGTTTGGAAGTGCTAACAGCTTCAAATTCAGTTTTGAAATTTGGTGGTGCACAGTCCTTTTGCATGCATTTGAATGATGAACAGTGCCAGACATACTGACAGCTTGCTGACTCAGTGTCTGAGTATGAAAGGGTGGAATGAGTGAGTGAGGGAGGAGAGAGGAAAAAACAAGAGAGTAATGAAACATTTAGAAAACATAAAGTGGAAAATGACTCTGTTAACTCACCCTGATCACTGGTTCAGTGCCAGACCACACACATGGATGAACAAATACGGATTTCTACACACACACGCGCAAACACATGTAACAGACAAATGTACACACAATGCATACCTGGGTGGGCTTGGTCGCTCGAGGCTAGTTGTAGCTTGTCTCCATGGCAACAACAACAATCCAAAGTCTGACACAATCCAACTTAACAGTTATTAAAGACTAATGATCAACACATATAAGCTGCACTAGTGTTTTACATGATATATATAAATATATATATTAGTTGTGGGAAGAAATATAAAGTTGACAAACTGAAAGTCATTACTTAAGTCAAGGATTTGCTTAAAGTATTGTTTTATGAATTCCTCACAGATGCTGCATGTTCTGCTTTACAGCGAATGTTTCTGTAGCCAAATCAACTCACCCTCATCATCTTGGTGGATACAGATGTCTTTGTCAGGTTGAACCTATCATTTCTAGTTATTATGTTCTTCCTAACTTGTAATTGTGAGCATGTGAACCATGACTTAATTGGTAAGGAGCAGGAAAATGTTATGAGGAGATAAAAATCCTGCACAGGTATTATTTCCCCACTTTCCAGTAATGCAGCTACAGGATCATCAGCAGGTCAAAGCTCTAAAGAAGCTCTTAGCAAGCATTTTTGCAACTTTAATGATCATAATAGGTGCAATTTTTAGAAAATGATCATAATGATACAAACTTGGCACCAGGCTCACTGTACAGACTCCAACAATTCTTGCTTTGACAAAGCATTTTTTCATGCACAGTATTTCACTGTTTAACTTTAATTCAATTTACTGTAACTGACTGAAAACTTAATGAGTTTTCAGTCAAGTATTTAATATTTCAGTCAAATGCTGAATGTTAGGGCAGCAAGCAGATGTTTTCAGTTACCTGTATGAACTTGATTGGTTTTTATTCCTAGTGTCTACTAGTAGTGCTTGTTGTTGTACCTGCAGAGGGCAGTGCAGGTCTACAATTAGAGCCTGTCAGACCTTTGTTGTTGTCTGTGTCAGCAGTAAACCATCATAAACCTTAAAATAGTGGCTTCAAAATGTAAGACAATATTCTGTTACCACCAGAAAACATGCAAATCACACAGTAACACTTGGTATAGCCTGTTGTTTTTTCCTGCATAGAGGAAAATGTATGTATTTCACAGGTTTGACATTTCTCATAATTTCCTCTGAGGTTTCCTAAGTCATGTGTTGCTAGTTTAGGGAAATACACTCATTGTTCAACTAGTATAACTCAATTTTAAAGTGTAATCTGTATGTCTGTCTGTAGTCTGCATGTTCTCCCTGTGCCTGCGTGGGTTCTCTCTGGGTACTCCAGCTTCTTCCCACAGTCCAAAGACATGCAGTTTAGGTTGATTGGTGACTCTAAATTATCCACAGGAGTGAGTGTGAGTGTGTGGTTGTTTGTCTACATGTCAGCCCTGTGATAGACTAGCGACCTATCCAGAGTGGACCCCGCCTCTCACCCGACGTCAGCTGGGACTGGCTCCATGATGGCAGTGGGAAACAATTTAATCCTGGGTGACAGGACATCCAGTATAAACTAATTACCAGTTGTGACATATCTTTACTGAAACAAAACAACATAAGAAAAATTCCCTGGCTAAAATATTTGACATATTTGACTTCTTAATCTCATGCACAACCTCTCTTTCCC
>NW_018127944.1:1125530-1211900 GCF_001952655.1 Monopterus albus | reverse complement strand
AAACGTTTTTTTTTTACAAGTTCAGGATTGTTCTGTCCAAATGCCAGGCAACAGAAGTTTCAGTTAAACAAACATTCGACAGAGCTGCTCTGGATGCAGAAATAAATGCATGGCTTGAGATGTGCATAAGAGCACAGTTTGTCTTGACAAGTAGCATCAGACTGAGAAAAGGTCAAGACAGGTGGAAATAAGGCTGTAATGTTTAACTCAAGACAGAGAAGGACTTGTTCATGACACTACAGTTATAGTCTTTTCCAGCAGTACGTATACTGCATACAAAAGCCACTGGTAAACAACATCATCCTGACCTGAACAGTGAACTAAGGAGGAGACATGTTAGCAGCTTAGCTTGAGTTGAGAGCTTTGTGACACCATCTCCAAAACAAAGAATAGTTTGATTTTGTTGCAAAGTTGGCATTTACATGCATCGTGTTCAACTAATAATTTTATGCATCATTTTTTATTCCCTACTAATTATTTATAATTATTTTTATTCCTCTCCAGGTGTTCTGGAGCTCCACTGTAATATTTTTTCAGTCTTTTCTCACCCTTCTAATGAAAGTCTGGAGGGGTGATATCTGGGGTTTTGTCTTTTTGTCAGCAATCCCTTACATCACATACAGTATCTCTGCTCAGGTGCTGCAATTTCTGCACTGGTTCAAAATGTAATAAATGAATAAATTATGTTACCTAAACCCAGGCTAGATTAATGAGACTGGACTGGGCAGTCTGTTGCTTTGAATCAAACCTAATTATGCTGTCCATGCATGTTAGGAATTTCAGAACTAAAAGATTTAAACTGTTCTTTGCACAAAACTTCTAAAATTGTTTTGCTACACAGTCAAATTAAGTGATTTATATGGGAACTTATTGGTGCATGTATTAGATATAAATAAATTAATTAATAATTTAAATTGTATTGTGTTTAAATTACATTCTTGCATTTGTTTTGCAAAAACCAAAAAATAGGAACGGTGCCCTTCTGCAGCAGAATCACTAGAGACACTTTAAAAAATATGTCAAAAACTTAATGTTTCACTACCATAGTGAACATACTGCACAGTGCAACGGACAAGCTTATCATTATATAATATATTTGACCTAAAGTATGTCAGATGTACGTATTTGCTCCAGATTGGCTGTGTCTAATATTTTCCTGCTGGATTTAAGAAGAAGATAATCTCCTTTTCCTGTTATGTTTGTGTTTAAGAACACAAGGTCAGGGAGGTTCAGCCCAGTCTCAGCACTGTGTAACCTGAAATGTTATTAAAGCGCACAATTAATAAAAGTCTCTTCACAGTTTTTCTGGTGTAAACAAAGTCTGTACATCTGTAATAAAGAAAAGAGGCCAAAGTGATTGATGTGAAGAATCAGGGAGGAAAAAATATGAAGCCCATTCTACTTTGTTCATCTGGATTTAAAAATTCACTAAATGACAAGAAATATACACACATAACACGAACAAAGTATCTATCAATGTGAAAGATGTGAACATGTTACATGCTTTCTTGTTTTTCATTCCAGGAAGCAGCGAACAGGATGACTGCCAGACTCCCACTGTATCTACTTGATTTATGTTTCCTCTCTTTCATGTGGAAGCCTTTAAAACACCAGAGCTGCTGGTTTTGGTTCAGTGAATCCGACATCATGGTGTCAGAGAAAGACTTGTTTGTGACGGCTGCTGTCCTTGTTGTTGCCCTCATCTCACAGAGTAAGTTTGCACTGGCATTGCTTCTTTATTAACTAGTATTTCATCCATTTATTTTTTAATTCTCAGGAATTTAGTATTGAGATTTTTATTGAGCTGTTTTATATTGTGCATTTTGCTGTAACTCTAGTTGTACTAAATGTTTTCCTACTTTATTGTTTGTCATCTCACTCCACTTATATTGAAAGGTGTGGTTTAAATAGCTGTGGAAAGTGCTTCTATCTGACCGTGTGTTTTGTTCATTTGAGGTGAGGGTATAATTGGGGGCAGGGAGGCAGCGCCACACTCTCGGCCCTACATGGCCTCCATCCAGATGCCAGAAGGAGAGAAAATGATCCATGAATGTGGAGGGTTTGTGATTGCAGATCAGTGGGTGATGACTGCAGCCCACTGTCTGCCAACCGGGTGAGGAAACCTTCCTCTGAGCACAATGGATGCAGCTGGTAGACAAAGGGCACAAGATTAGGAAAAGTCTGGTATATTTAATCCAAATGACAACGTTTTTTTACTTCAACACATAAATGTTTTCTGTGTTAGCACTTCTGTAGCTCAAAGTTTAATTAATGCTGTTTTTGTGAAATAATTCTGTAACGTTTTCACAGTGTTTTGTCATTATTGTTCATGGTCTTCCCACTTTATGGTCAAGGTCAAGGTCATTACAATGTTTATGTAATATAAAAAGGAAACAACATCATATAACAGTACGCTTTAATGATGTTTCTATTGTGTTTATTCATAGGCCAAATGGAAGGATAGTAGTGTTGGGAGTCCATTCTCTGAGTGAACCTGAAGAGACACAGCAAACCTTTGACATTTTGGAACTTCACAACCACCCAGACTTCAGCGTGTCAAATTATGATAATGACATTGCTTTAATTAAGGTAAGTGTATCTTTTGTGTCAGTTGTCAGCGGTACAGAAGTCTAAACACCATCAAAAAGTGAAATTAAATGATAATTTTGGATGACTTTTCTGTGTGATTTTGGCAGTTGGACCGCCCAATTAATGTCTCTGAAGCGGTCAAAGCTGTGGAATTCCTGCGTGCAGGCGGCGTGAACCCTGACACCAATGCAGAGGTCGACACAGCCGGCTGGGGATCCCTAGACAACCTGGGGTCCAGGCCAGACAAGCTCAAAGAGGTGGTCATTGAGGTGATGAACCCAGCTCGGTGCAAACGCGGTGACTACTTTGGCAGGAAGTTCACTGATAACATGATATGTGCACACAAAGTATGTCCTGACCCCTGTGATCAACCATACAAGAAGGAAGACAGTTGTGATGTAAGTTTTAGTGCCTCCTTTTCTAATGAATGTTGAATTTGTTCATTGTTGTTAACAAATGTGATAAAGACCATGAGCGTAGTTATCTGCATTAAAAGTAGCATATGTTAGATTTGTAGATATGTAGACTCTTGTTACATGATACGCTGTAGGGGTGTGGTAGAGGTGTTTTCAGTTACCTCAGTTAACTTTCACTTTCATTCACTGCTTGCTGCCAACCAGAGTTTGTCAACTGCAGGTTTAAATATTATAATTTCCTGTTTAAGACCCTTTCTATTTGTCTTTGTGTTGCCTTTCAGGGTGACTCTGGAGGTCCTCTGCTCTACAATGGTATTGTAGTGGGCATTACGTCAAACGGAGGAAAGAAGTGTGGTCTTATTAAAAAGCCTGGAATTTACACCATCATCTCCCATTACACGGAGTGGATTGACAACACCATGGCAGTGCAGCCAACATTAGAACCACCTTAACAAATAAAGGAGAGCCGTTTTTATCTGCAGCCATTTCAACCACTGCTTTGTCTGAGTCACTAATTACTCTACTTAGATATGAAGCTGATGCACCCATAGGACATTATGTTTCTTTGTCATTTGCATCTAATGCATAGTTACAGAGATAAATGTCCAGCATGATGATCAACACAAATGATATATTTCACATCATTTTATCAAATCACTGTATAAAAGTATCAATAAAATACAGTTTATCACTTTCAAGTGTCACATCTGCCTTGAATTGTTTGTAAAAAATTAACAAATAAGCAGCTGATGTTGTAAAATAACAAAGAAAGATGTGCTGAGCTAAAAATATCAACACAAAGGGTTCCGTAAACCATAAATAAAACTTTATTATAGGTACAATGACATTATCTACTTTATATTTCATTTGATTTTTGTGCATTCATGTGGACAGCAAAGTAAGAATTTCATTGTACAGGGAAACATGTTTCCTAACTGTGCATATGACAAATAAACACTTTGACCTTTGACCTGGAGCAGACTAACTGCAGTAACAAAAACCCTCATTTGAATGCTAAATAACAAGACAAAGCAGATTAAGTCACAGATTGAACAGAAATAAGTGACATTATACAATAACTGGTATAATAAAAATGAAACAACATTTAGCATAAGTCTTGTTTTCATGCAGTTGTTTCAGTTTGTTAAAGGATGGTGTTAAAGGCTGTAACTGTTATATAAGCACATCTCACAAACTCGTCAGATAAGTCCTCATACCAACTGGGAAAGTCCAAAAGTAAATCACATCTGCAGCTGTATTTCTTCCTCCCTCCTCTGCTCTGCACAGATAAACAGAGACATTAATAATTCCTACTGTGTTCTGTTCTTGGAAAATCCCCACACCACCTCCAACATATCTTAGTTTGATTTAAAAAAAAAACGAGTGTGCATGTTATTTGAACTTAATAAATGTATTATGATAGCCTTTAATCTCTCTACATATAATTCTAACAATATATAGTAGAAAGGCAGTTTTCTTAAATTGCAAAGGTTTCAGATTTTGTTCATTTCACTCATTTAGACTACACCAGTGGTGACTCTCTGCCAGTGATCAAGCTGTCAAAAGTAAACCATGCCAATATCACCTATAAACACAACAAACTTGCATTGTATTGCAGTACAATTCAAAACGCCTGTAGTGGCAACTTGTTCCACATGGCTGAGTCAACACTTCTCACTAGAACCGAACACTAGAAGCTTCAGACAGGTAATATTAATTATACTGTACTGGACTGTATCAGGTGGAGCAGGCCTCCTATCTGCAGTGAGTATAGAGGCAAGTGTCTCTTAATACATAGTCTGCTTGCATCTTCTTCCTCTCCTGCAGCTCCTGCAGAGACAATCTCTTCATTGCACAGGAGCATTGTCTATGTGAGGCAACCCATTTGTTGATTCTTGAAAGCAGGTCTTTCACCAGAGAATAGCTCAAAGCACTGATCAATTTCTCTTTCCAGAATTAATATTACAGTAGAAGATTTCTAATTGCCAGGGAGAGCCATTAGGAAAACTATAGTAGATTATAATTCATATAAATCACGTTGTAACTGTATCCCCCCCCCTAGTGGGAGAATTTGCTGCATGTGAATGTCTGAAAATGCAGTTCAGCAAAAATGAATGTTCATGTAGAAAGGAAAGATCTGAAAGTGGATAATGTTCTAAAATATTTGTTTTTTAAATGTCCCACATTAAATAAAAGTTGATCCAGAAAGTCACACGGCCCTGTTTCAGTAACTTCTGTATTGAACTCCATGTTTGTACAGATGTAAATTTTTTATTTATCTTTACAAATTCAGATTTAAAACTATAAAAGCAAAAAAAATCTGTATTACCATCAGTGCTGTATCATCTGGCGATACAGCATAATTTTGTGGCTCATCATAGTCTCCTCAGGATTCTTTTTGTCTCCTTTTTCTTTTGATCAGTTTACCTTTTTACTCATTTAGGGCTGTGTTTGGTGACTTCAGCAAGTCTGGTTGATGGCTCCATTTGACTGCTCCTATATTCCTCTCTGTATCCTATCACTAATGATGAAGCTACGAAGGGACAATTAATATTGATAGACACACTCTGTACTACACAGACACAGATGAAGTAGTCTGTGTGCAGGAGTTCCCCCACAATGCAGCTGAGATTTCCTTGGGATTGCACCATCACCCTGTGCTGCTGCGCACCGCTGCCTGCAGCTGTCAAAACGGCCCAAAACAACACAGGGCTACAATATAAAAAGGGGGACGTCAATTGGTAAATTCAAATACATTAATTTCTAATGGCCTATTTTGGCCGACACGTATTAAGATCTTATGTATATACTAAAAGTATCTGAAATAAAATTAACTAATGCTGTGTACTGTCATAGTTTACCCCAAAGTATTGTTAAAATATTCTGGACGCCCCTATTTATCGAATGGTACACTCCGTTGCTAAGCTATCTTGTGTAGACATTCTCCACTGTGATGGAGTTGCTCGGCCTGAAAATTAAGAGTATATAACGTTGTCCAGTTCAAAACGTTAATTGTGTGCAAAATTTACAATGGCCGGTATAAGGAGAGTTAACGGAAAATTGTCGGGAATCAACGCAGCTATCAGGTAAGGTTAATATCGAACTGGGTTTACAAAAAAAGCTTCAGTTAAGCGGTCGAGCTAGCATTAGCTTAGCTCGAACCGCCGTTCGTTAGTAAATGGTCCAACACCAGTTATCGTTAACTAGTTAGCGGTAACTGTATCGCTAGCAACACGTTAGCAATTTGTCGAGTGAGGTAACGTTATAGATTACAATTGCGATGTTGTTTAAGATAATGTCAAATTATTCATCTGTGCACTGCGTCAACATCCATTGCCTCGTACCCTAGCCAGCTCATTTTTATTAGCTTAACTTAAATTGCTTGCTAGTTATGCATAACGATAACTTAATGGGGGTCTGTTCAATTGTCCAAAACAAACAAAAATTAGCTAAAGTCATGACGATAACTAGGTTAACGTTACATCTCATTAATGTTATCCTACAATTGAGTAACTGTTATCTCATCTGTTGAAGCAGTGCCATTTATATGCATTTAATATGACAAAACTGGCAATCACGAGGTCTGTCTCATAATTATGAGCGATATTTGGGATAATTCTCTTAGCTTTTGACAAATGAGAGTTAGCTATAGCGTGGCTATTGAAGTCATACTTTGAAGAAGTCGCTCATACTGTAGCTATGAAAGTTTTTTTCCTTATAAATTCGCTCCCAGTCGCAAACTTCACCTGCTGCTTGACAAAAAAGTGATTGTTTCCTACATCAGTGGAATCTGTCGACATGAACATGAGATATCTATCATGATGAAATGTGGTTGAAATCTTTTGAAACAAACCTTGTGTTTATTTTTTTAAAGAGCTGTTTTCAAGGTCAATAATGAAGCTTTTCACTCAAAATTCACTTGTAGTTAATGTTAATAACTAACGATACATTTTTATTGTTGTGCTTTGCAGCTGCTGTCGCCTGCGTCAGGTTCAGTCTCTGCTCTGTGAAGCTGGCACTGCCACTCCTGATGGCATCCTGTGCTCTCTTGGTACGTAAAGTGACAGACCTGTAAATCTTTAAAAACTGCCAACAGCTAAGGCCTGAGGAAACTGTTTTTCACAGCAAATGCTGAATGAAACAGTTTATGTGTTCATTCCAAAACAGCCAACAAATATCAATGTCTCTTTTTTCTTTTGTTTGGGGTTTTGTTTGTTTGTTTCAGGAATTGACAGTCGATATAATGAAGGTTGCACTGAACTGGCTAAATACCTGTTCTATGGACTATATAGTCAGCTGAATGTGGAACATGTGCTTGATGAATTTCCTGAAGAAATGTTGGATGGTGAGTTTCTGAAGTATTTTTCTAACTGTGCTTTTAATCATATTTTTGTGGTTGTTGTAATTGTTACTTACTCTGATACATTTCTTGTCTACTTACTAGATGTGATCCTGCTGATTAAGGCAGAGTGTGTTCATCTGTACTGCAACCCACTGAACTATAGTTACCTGTTGCCCTACGTGTCTCACTGGAGGAACCTGCATCTCTACTGCATGACAGAGGCAGAGGTTAAAAAAGCCCTGTTCCTCCCTACAGGCCTGGCATTCCTATTAATTACAGTTCCCGTAGCAGCAACCTTATTAAAGTATTTGTTAATGTATCCACCTGACTGGTATTTTGGTTTTTCAGGCATTAGACGGGTCTTCTTAAATGTATCATAATGAAAGCAGTCCATTCAACCTTTGTTGCTTCTAACAGTCGCATATCAACACAACGTTTGCCAGACCTGTTTCATTGCTGAACTTTTTAAATATTGTAGCAATAACTGTTATTGTTATTTCAGAGATGAAGTCACTTTCTAAGTCATCTGCCCCTGTAATCTTTCCACCTCCACACACACAGTATGAAGATGAGGAAGCAGCAGAGGAATTCAAAATCTCCAGTTTTGTCACAATGGTGCAGGATTGCTATCGTATTGGAGTACCTTACAGCTCCCAGGGTACATCATCACATTTTGATATCCGCATTCATTCACTACACTTGTGCTTAAGATTATTGTGAAAAGTGCTCACACATTAACCTCATGACATTACATGAATAACAGTAAGTTGGAATTTAGTGTAGTTTTTCCTACTTGACAGCCTGTAACTACTATTACTCAGCAACACAGGGAATAATACTTGCTCTGCTGTTTTTTAGGACACATCCAGAAGTTTGATATGTTTATGGTGGAAAAGTGGCCACTAATTCAGGCATTTGCCTTGGAAGGCATTGGTGGAGGAAGCTTTTTTACCATCAAATACAAGGTACATTCAGAATGTTGAAAGTGATAATTGCTAAGCGTTGATGGGTGATAAACCTGTGAAAGATATTTTGTATTAGAGCAGTTTGTGGAACTACACTGGTCTTGTGATTCTATGTTTCTTATTCCATTCCTTTTTTCCAGCTTATGGATATGAGTGAGAAGCTTTGGCAGGTGTACAACAGACTTGACCCAGTGTCTCTGGACCAACTCCTTGCCGAGGTGCCACAGACATTCTTTATTCTCTGGCTGTTCTAGCTTTCATAGGATTCTGCTGCATCAATACACGCATGTTCATAGACCTGTTGTTTCTATTAAGACGATGGATGCTTTGTTTTATTTACCATTAATCAACAAAATTATTACTTTTTTTTGTTCTTGAAATCTAAAGTGTATTATAAATCACCACACAATTTCATATTAATAAATAGTTAACAGTAGTTGATTAAAAAGTTAGTCAGCAGAAACATATTGAACTGATGAATTTAGACTTTGTTGGGTTCATTTTTAATTTACATTTTTTGGTAGAAATTTAAATGAACAATTTTAAAAAGTAATTTAATCTGTAAGGAAAAACCAGTAGTTGCAGTGCTACCCCACTGATACAGATGCAGCATTATACCCAGAGATAGGATATGGACACCTCCCAGAACTGGTGGCTGAAGGATGATTTTTGGCCCAGTATGGTATGTGAAGTTATGGACATGACCAGTCAGTATGCTGTATACTCCAACCTGGGTGTTGTTTATTTTAGGACTTGGTTAACTTTGAGAAGCAGTGGACTTGCTTTTTCTCCAGCATGGACCTGGAGAACCATCTGTCCATCTTGGAGCTGTCTGAAGCACAGGCAGGAGAGGTGAGTTTATAGCCACCTTGTCCTACAAGAAAAGTCGTAAACTTTACAACAAATGCAAAGAGTATTTTCAAATGGCATTGTCCGGCCTTTGGTCCTAGTTGTCAGCTAAGTGTACTTTTATCCGCATTAAGTCTATTCTTATTGATCCACAGGCATTCCGTACATATTACTCTCATGGACTGATCTCGAGCAACATCACAGATAAAAGGTATTCCTCATATTCAACAAACAGATGTTGTGGTCTGTAGAATGAAAAAATACTATTCTAATCAAATGTTTCTTTGTTTTTCAGTAAAAGTCAGCAGCCCTTTGTGTTGTTTGGGAAGCATTCCTCCTCAGAGGATCTGGAAAGCTATTTGTTCAACTTTCCCTCAGAGAGCCATCAGGTCCGCAACACAGGGCCTCGGGGTTCCATAGCCAGACACATGGTGAGTAGCAACAGCTGAGTGAAGCACAGTAGCTGTGGTGGTGCAGAGAGCAAATCAGGAATAGGAATCAGTGTAATGTCAAAAAAGGACATATCTAATATTATAAAGTACTCACATTACTGTAGGATTCTTTTAAGTCCTGGGCATCTGCCAAAGGGGTTAGTAGAGTAGAAGCCCTGCCACATTTGAATGGCATGCTTAAAGATTTTATAGATCACATTGCTCAAGATAAGGAGGCAAAATGGCCTGCAGCACCACCTGGTGAAGTAATAAGTACAGTCAGTGCTCAGTGACATGCAAATCATCTAATGCTAGGACATGTGATTGTTGCTTCCTATATCTCCTGCAAATGTAAGATTTAACTTATTTTGCGCCATTGTCTGTGTCATTTGGGAAGTAGGAACATGCCTTGAGTCAGTCTTTCAAAAGAAACACTTTTTTGTCCATTAGATTCTGCAGTGTGTGGCTCCCAAAGGACCTCTAGCCTGCTCCCGAACATATTTCCTTGGGACCACCCACACCCCATATCTCGGTGAGCATTTACCTGACTTTGCTTATATAATATTGATCAATTTGATACAGGTTTTTTATATTTTATATTATGGTCCTTTAGCATCACATTTCATGGGGAGCCCTGCTCCAGAGTATAGTTTGATACCCCAGGGGTTAAATCAGCACTAGCTAACCCTCTGTCAGAAATGCAAGTGTGAAAGGTCGCCCTGCAGCATTCAGAATGGCCTTAGCTGGACATGGGTTACAGTAAGTGTAACGTGGGCCCTTATTTTTTTCAGTAGTATATAATTAGTTTACACTCACTCTATTTCATCCACAGGAAATCAAAGCTCAGAGCAAAAGAAAACAGAAGTCTTGTAAGTGATTTAATTTTGGATGTAGTAGGCAAATCATTATTCTCCTCTCTTGAGCTATTGGTTGGCCATTGTTAAGTGTCTGAAAATGTTTTGATGACTTTTTTCCCAGACTTTTGTCACAGATTTATTCAGCTGCTGTCCAAGCAGTTCTTTCAGGAATCAAATGCTACTCCTGTACCTCCAGTGCTACCAAGGTAAATCAAAAGAGAGCAGCTTTTCTAACATTTATCTTACAGAGTGTACTGTTGTACATATAGTTGCTCATTACAAAATGTTCCAACATTTTAGGCTAAGGATGTAGCTGAGAACACCTTTCTAGTGGCTTTGGACTCGGTGAATTTAAGTCAGTACCACAGCTGCCTCAGGTAGAGATTTTAATTTGTTCACAGTTTGTCCACTATGTGTTTCACTCTGCTTGATGATGCCATTTCTCTCCCAGGTCCAAATGTGAATTCAGCATTCAAGCAGTGAATAACCAAGGGAGGTGGGTCCTGTTAGTCATTACTCATAATGTGCAAGCATTTGATTTCTGTGACCCATGGTGGCATTTTTTATTGTGTTTGAAAATACATAATAAATGGATGTTTTCTTTAAAAAGTGTTTTGTGTTTTTGTAAATATGTGATTTCAGACCTAATGGGTCTGTTTTATTTTTTAATTTTCAGGATCATTTCTCTCACTGATGAAGGAAGTCGTTATGTAGTAAAAACAGTAAGTTAGAGAAACATTTCATATTTTCCTTGTCCAGAGAATCACAATGAAATGATGTTTATACATTGCTCTGAAAAGCTTCTTTATCACAGGGTGGCCGTGGGTGCTTAAAATGTATATATTAAATACAGTTTTACTAGTAAAAGGCCTTAAAAAGTATTAAATTGTCTTAAATTCAGATTGGGTGGGTCATTTTTTTGTCACTTCACTGCAAGAATTCATTTAATCTGTTAGACCAAAGAAGAAGAATTGCTTATTATTTTTAAGAATTGTATGGTCAGTGATGGTATTTTTGTGTTTTCACAAACATATTTGGACATTGTTCTTTTTGCTTTTTTGTTTTTTTTCCTTTCAGATAAGGTCATCTTTGTTGTTGTTGTTTTGTTTTGTTTTTTTGCCAGTTTTTATCATTTTACCTTATTGTTAATTTTGAACTAACATCAGTGTGTTTACTTGGAAAGAGAATAGTTTTACTTTAGGTATTTCCATCTCAAGTTTGGTCTTAAATTTTATTTAAAGTGGTATTAAAATGGTCTTAAAAAGTGGTAAATTAAACTGGTGTATAGCTGTAGACACCCTGCACCGTCATCACTAATTGTATTGTTTTTTTCTAAGGCCTCCATGACTGTCCATGACATCCCAGACCTGCAGCACAATGGAGGGGACCTGGGCTCTGTGGTCTTCTCTGAATCTTTCTTGGAGTCCAGCATCAACATTCAACAGAAAGGTACTGTACTGGTCCTGATGAAGTCTATCAAAATTGATTTCTGATTGATTCATCAGAGGAAATTTGGTTTATTTAAGAAGCAGAACAAATCCACAGGTCACTGTTAACAGAAAAATAAGCAAAAGTCATTTTGAAACAACAGATGACTGGTATAAAAATATCTTATTTCCTATCTGAGGATCATTTCTGTGACTCATCCTCCATGTTTGCCATTCCTTGGCTTTGTTATTTATGCTCCATTTCAAACCAGTCTCTTTCATCTCCTGCAGATGGCACTGTGTCTTCAGACAGCTGCTACACCATCCTGACTACAACTGTGCCTCGCTATGCTTGCTGGCTGGTATTTATTTTATATTACTGTCAAAAACAGAGTCAGTGTTTTGGGTACTGACTAATTACTTAGTCTATTTTAGTCTAGTCTTTTTTTTTCTCTCAGTGTTGTTTGTTTATTTTTAGCTGGATTCTGATGTGAAGTGGTCTGAGCAAGCCCAACATCTTACGAAGGTAAATTCAGATGAGTCATATTCTCACCGCACTACCTGTTTATTGGCCTATATACAGTGCAGTGCCTGTGACATAATGACCTACAATGTGTGTTTTAAACAGAAAGAGGAAGTCACTTGTTTGGGAGCTGCTCTGACTGTAGCTGATGTTGCGTATGTGTTCTCCAGCAGCCAGCTCTCAACACCTGAAGAAGGTAACATAGTTTTATCTTTTTATTGGGGGCAGTATTGTAGATTTTGTGACAAAGATGTGTGATCCTGTATAACCTAATTTTTTTCTCTCTCTAAATTTTAACATTAGGGAAAATCATTTTCTTCTCCGAGGGACTCCTGTTTATCCATTCTCAATATGGGAGCATTACTCTGTCCAAGGAGCACATCAACACCATCAGGTTCTATGATCAGGTATGCAGGTTAATCATATGGCTGGAGGAAACTCTGTGTTTGTGTAATATTTTCAGTTACGAAATGGAAATGCAGTAGTTCACTTTGCATCAGACCACATTGATGCTTTTTCTGTACAAGAATGGCTTTGTTGTTAGTTGAGTCTTAAGTTATAAAAAACTGGTCTTTATTGGATTCCATAAAACTGTGATAAAACATGAAATATGAATGCAGTGAAATTGTTTACACCAACTTGTGTCATTTGTCAGGACTCTGGCGCTGTGGCATCTCTTTTTGTGGAGTATGAGAGCAGCCTGCTTCCACACCTCCCATTCCCTCTGCACAGCTCTGACCAGTGTCTGGTTTTTGCACTTCTGCCCAGGTCTAAGATCCACATGGCCTTTTATTCCAAGGTAAGACCTTTCGCCTGTGAACTCTGGGTTTAAGATGACCCACTGCTGTGACACAAAAAATCTTAATACTTCTCTATTTTATGCTCATAAACGGCTCCAGTTGTTTGACCCTTTTCTCTTGTGGTTTCAGGTTTTGTCGGTGTGGGAAAAGTCAGAATCTGGACTGACTCTGCAATTGCTGAACCAAGAGCAACTGACGTGGAACCAGAAACACATGTAAAGAAACACATTTTCTCCTTTGCCAGTTTAAGCTATCTGTAGCTATTGTTGTATTGTAAGCTATTGTTTGATTGTGTTTTACCAAGGTTCTTTTTTATGTGTACGTGTTGCTTATTAGCATTTGTCATTAATACGTCTTTTAAGCAGGTAGGTAATTATGTTGAAGTTTCTTCAGGAAATCACTCAAAAACAAATTGCACTGACTTTTTTTCTTTCAGGTATACCAGACTACAGAAGCTGCACGACAGTCAGGAACCACCAGTGGCCAAACGCAGAGGCAGCCTGAGGACTTCGTACTCACAGCTGCCTGAGGACATGGACATGTTAGTGCACACTCCCTTCACACAGCATAGTGCTTCAGAGTTGGACCAGCCAAGTCATAAAACCTGATGCTACTGTCAGGAGAATGTCTTCCTGAAATATTACTGAAGTCTGTGTTCCTTGATACACTGTGCTGACCATCTACAGTTTGAAGGTCTTTTCTACTAAGAGAAAGTACAAGTGGAGCAAATATAAGCAAAGAGAACTGAAAATGCTGGTGGAAGGAAACTCAAAGTCTTAACAGTACCTGTAAAATGGTTGCATTTTCTAAAACTGGAGCACTCGTTGCACTCACTCTATTACCTTACAAATACAAAGTCAGTCAAAAACACTTTTTTCCGACTCCTACTCCACTTACTGATTGCTGCATTTTGGTCTGTGCTAGGTTTCTTCAGCACTTTGCCTTGAGCAGTATTGGTCAGGAGCCCATTCTCTATGACCACCTGGGGGTGCTCTTCCCCTCTGCAGAGCTTAAGAACCCAGGCAATGACCAAGGAGACAAGGTGAGCATATTGAAGAAGGTTCAATGGATCTTCCTCTTGAAAAATGTTGACAAGGTAAAACATTTTTCTAGTTCATCTGAGCGTATTTTTTATCAGCTTCACCATATCAGAGTTAGGTTAACTGTGGTAAAGCTGATAAAATAAATATCTGATGTGGGCTTTTTAATGTGTGAAAAGGTTGTCATTACCATCATCACTGGACTGCCAGGAAGTCATAAGAAGAGACTGTGCAACTTCCTGGTCCAGCTGAACAAGGAACGTGGCAGGTCAGAGAGATTTCATCTAACAAGGTTTCATTAGTTCACTACATGTAATATTTTTTGCCTTATCATTTTTAATCATATACAGTCACAAGAAAAAATAATGGAACTTTGCATTTTCCTGGTTTTCTGCATAAGATAGTAATGAAATGTTATGTGATCTTCACCAAAGTCACAAATAACAATCACAGTATTTCTAAGCTGATAAAAGACAAACAGTCATGATCTCTCATGTCTTTATTGAACACACCCATTAAAATACAAAGTGATGGTGGAAAAAGTAATGGCAGCACCTGATGTCACTAAACATCAACAGGAGTCGGGTGTTGGCAAACCTGGAGTCCAGTCAATGAAATGAGAATGGAGGCATGGTTTAGGGCTTGCTACACTTATAAAAGCACTCAAACTGTGTCAGTGTGCTGTCCACAAGCAGCATCAGCTGATGTGAGCCACGGCCTCGCAAAAAAGATCTTAGAAGACCTACCTACAGTCAAGAGTTGTTGATTTGCATGTACATGGAAAGGGTTGCAGAGACTGATCATGAAATATTGTCTTTGGTGAAGATCAGATCACGTTCCATGACCAATTTATGCAGAAAACCAGGAAATTGCAAACGGCGCCATTACAGTTTCTTGTGACTGTATGTTTTAGACAAATGTCTTTTCATTTGCACTTTCAGATGGGTTGTGTACGAACCTAGTCCTGATAGCTGCAACAGCTTCTCAGCCTCTCATCTTCAGCGATATTTGTCCAGCTTTCTGAAGAGCCAGAGAGGGCCAGGAGGCAAACCCCGCTTGGTGGTGCTCACACCTGGGTAAGAAAGCCTACTGATCAGCTCGATACAGCTGGAAACCAGGAAGTCAAAACACATCAGCTCCTTTCACACCTGGGTAAGAAAGCCTACTGATCAACTCGATACAGCTGGGAACCAAGAAGTCAAAACACATCAGCTCCTTTTAGATGTGCATTAACAGATGAGCACATTCAAGATGATGATGATTTCATGTGTATAGTAAAGAATATTAAGGTAAAAGTAAACTAAATGAAAACTGCTGTTGCTTTGACAGACTGATGAAGCCAGCACAGTTACATATCCAATGTCTGAAAAGCGCTGTCCAGTAGAGCAGAGCTGAGATAAATGGAAACATTTCCTTCCAAAAATAGTGTGAAAACAGTGCAATCTGAGGTTCATCATTCAGAGTCTCCAGTTATAGTAATTTCATCCTAGTACATAAAACAGGTCTTAGCATCTGTACTTTCTGAGATATGTTGAGATATTCAAACCCAGTAACGGACAGTATTTGAGGACATTGGAAAAAGACTTAGTTAACTGACTGTTCTTTGTTTTTATGTGACAACATTTACATTTGTAAATATTTTTAACAGATACACAGATGTTCTGGATGTTGTCCAGGCTGTGCTTTTCCATCCTGAGCCAGTTGTCCAAGCATGCTTCACCATTGGCGCTGTCACGGCCTGCGTGGACCCCCACACCTCCTGTATGGAGCACAGGTGAAATTCTTGTCTCCGGAAGATTGGCTGTGAATTCTGTGCTCCATGTCTCACATTGTACACAAGAAAAGTTGTTTTTGTTTGTTTTGGTTTTTGCTGTGCAACTTAAAATGAAGACATTTTGAATTCAACTGTAAGATAAAATCAATGACCTAATTGATAAAAGATGAATGATTTAATTAAATCCCCTTTTGATTCATATGCAGCCAGTTTACTGACTTGGTAGCACATAGTAAACTTGGCAGCCGCTTCACAGTAAATGCCTTCAAGCAGGGCTGCCTGTTTTTGGCAGTGTTTTTACCAGACTCCCAAAGAGTGAAAGGCTGTTACTCAGAAGCATTGGTGTAAATTCAGTTTGCATTATCAGCATTTTAACAGATACTTCAGCAAAAATATATCCAGTGAGTAGAAAATACGCTCCACCTGCAGAATTGCAGTTACAATGGATTTGGTGACCCAGATTCACAACAGCAGCAACCAAAAAAAAAAAAAACTTCTTAAATCACGCCTGCACCACAATCCACTCGTCTGCTGTTTGTTTGCTTTGTATGACCCTGAAACTACCATTAAAACATGCCATTAAAAATAGCTTCCATCTTTATGTAGCAGAATTACCTGCTTACATTTTTGTCTGCAGGCAGTGTTGGTAAAAGTAGCTGCACCAACAAAGATGGGCTGCTACCAACAAATGGTAGTTGTATTTTTAGCGATATTTTAGATATTTTAAACACTAATCTGAAATTGGAGGTGAAAGTTTGACTCAGTTCAGTTTTCAGGTAACATATTGACAGACGGGGCTGGATGTTGACATACTGTTGAAGTATTGGAGGCTTCCAGGATGACGTACCATGACGCTTATGGCTATTAAAAGTCACGGCTGGATCCCTTTTACAGAAGAGATCGGTCCTGCATTTAATCTCACTCTCCTTTTGTTACAGGCTTTAGATGTATCTTACAGAGCTTCTCACTGCCACAGATTGACTGAGCTGCTCCCCACAATATGACATACCACTCTGGTAAATAGGCTGTTTTCCACTGCAGGGCCGAGCTGGGCTGGCCAGTGATGCTTAGATACAGATGAAGTCAGTTTACAAAGTCTAGTTTTTACAACATGCTTGGAAAACCACTGCTGTCTTTCTTCACCAGGCATTTAATTGAAAAGCAAGTAGGTGTTGCAACAAATACCCCGTAAGCAGCTGAAGTATAATAAGTTTTCTCTGTACAGTAACATTCATAAATACTTGAGCATAGGGAAAACGTTTTATTAGGAAAACATCTCACAGGTCAAGGTGATTGTCTCACCAGCTAAGTTTTAATAATAAATCTTGAATGTGTTTTGGATCCTCTGTTGTATACATTTAGTGATGACCCTCCAGTAAAACCCTCATAAGCCCTACTTGGCTCAGCAGTGGAAAATGTATAATAAGAGGTTTAGTTTAGCAGAGTGTTGTGACTTTTCCATTTGAGGCATCTTCAACAAGCCCCCTCTCTGCGTATGGAGGTCTGCAGACCCCTGCTATGGCGCTAATTGGGTGTGGTTAGCCAAGCTTAGGCATGACCTGCTTGTCACCCCCTTCAGTATAGCTCTCTAATCCCCCAGATCCACATGTGTGACCAGCACACCAGTCTGTCATGATCCATTCTTTGTGATGGATGTAGACAGTTGATTACATCAGGAGAGGAAAGATATAAATGCCTTTCAAATGGCTGATTCTCCAGGCTTCCTAAGAGCTGCAGGGGAGAGTCTTTGGTGGCCAGAGGGGCACTTGGCTCACAATGGTTATTTAGAAAGTGGTGTATAACACCGATCAATTCAAATACTCATGATAAATTACGTTAAGATTTAATGAGATTAAAGAATGCTTTTACATTGGTCAGTTGCTAGTCACAGTCATGATGTCATCCCATGAAAAATGCCCTAGAATGGATAATTGGATTGTTAGCTAAGTACCATAACACAGAATTACCTTGTTTATTGCTGCCCAACTTTGACAAGCACCCATTAGTCATAAATAGAGTTATTGTTAGAGGTGATATTGTGGAAGAACACTTAAAGAGGACTGTTTACTTTAGAATTTAAAATACAGCTCATGTATGTGGGGCAGTGGTATCATAAAGGTTGAGAAGTGGGCTTGTGACTGGAGGGTTGCTGGTTCAATCCCTGAATTGACAGGTGGCAAAGCAGCACTTGTCTCACCCTCATTGATTTGATTTTTTTTATTTGATTTGATTTATTCTTTCAAGCATGTAAAGACAGTTGATATATCAACACACATATCCAACAAATGTTAATCCAACATCAATGTGCTTATACCTAGTACATGCTTGAATGGAGTAGGAAGAAGTAATTAATCATTAAGCCTGTTCTTACATATATCTTGATTGACACATACCTTTATATTTATCTTTAAACTCGTCAATTCTATTACTATTTTTTATGTCCACACTTAAATTATTCCATAGTTTTACCCCACTTATTGAAATACAAAATCTTTTTTTGGTTGTACGTATAACATGAATTTTTAAATTTAACTGACCCCTTAAATTATATCCCCCTTCCCTTTCATTAAATAGTTTTTGAATTCCACCAGGTATTCATCAACACCACTGTGGTGCCATTGAGCAAGGCCCTTAACCCCAGCTGCTCCCATGGAGCTGCTCAGTGGCCACAGGTCAGTCTGTGGTTGTACTGTGCAGCTTCCAGGTATGAATATGATCCCTGTCCCTGCAAAAGAGAGGTGGCCTTTCAGTGGACCTAGGAGTCTGGATTAAAAAATGTATCACTCAGTTATGTCACATTATTTTCAACAACACAGCAGTGACCGTCTCAGCACCCTTTATTCAAGTATACTGTATATTTGACTTAAGTTTTTCTGCCTCTTGTCTCTTCACTTTAGGTTTGCTTTTCCTAAGCTGTTGGAGCAGTGCAGCCAAGGTAAGTCCTGTCTGTTGCACTGTCCTACCCACCACATGCCCAACAGCAAAATACCTTCCAGGATCAAATTCTTTCATGGAATACTGAGCAAACTGCACATTATAATTCAGTAATATAGGGGTTTTTTTGTAATGTGTAATGCACTGAGCTGTTCAACTTAGCCAATCCAAACATATGTCATGCTGCCAGGTTATATTGCAAATCTGTGTGATTTTTGCCAAATTAAGTCAGAGAAAAATAAAATAATAATAGTCCTATTCTCAGAGCACAGTAGCATATCAGAGATTCAACACAATCTCCCAGTGAAGAAGTAATATATAATATGTGCAACAATTTTTTGATGTGTGAAATATGCTGCAATGCCAGCCATCCTCCAGAAGCATCATCTTTGACTGGTTAAACATGTGAAATTGGAACCTACTGTATAATGAATGTATTACCCAGGGTCATTGTGTTTTTGTTGTGCACCTTTGAATATTATACATTTCAAATAAAAAGTCCAATTTTTAGTGGTTAACCCATCCTACAGCTCTTCTCCACCACCTCTGTAACAGCACAATGGCCCTTTTTGTTCTTCAAGGTTTTAGGTAAAGTTGAATAGTGTTATTGTAATATGAAAACATACAGACTCAACAAGCAGTGGCTGGTCCTCGTCCCAGTCATCACAGTGTGCACAGTCCATCCTGTATTCTGACCTGACCTGTTGAGAACTTTTATTGGGTTTACCGATATCATTGCTATGTTTGTTACTGGAATGAGAAGATCTAAATTTGGGCAGCAGGGAGGGGGAAGTCTGGGTGGCACAGTTTAATGTCACAGAATTCCTTTTTACTTCTGTTGCTTTTTACCAGTTGTTTTGAAGGAATCTGAATGTCAGTGTCCATAATGCCTTCATCCTGCAGGCAGAACACAGCAGCACTAATGCCAGTAAATCACACCTGGTATATGGTATTTCTGCAGTGGGTACATGTTGTATTTTCAGGAAAGTGAGACAGATTCTCCTGGAATTTATATTCCCTTTTTGTGCCTTGTCGTATGTCAGGTATTGTGAGTACAGTGGTGTTCACCGGGTTGACAGCAGAGCAGAAGCACCCTCTCATGCAGCATGTTCAGCAGTTGGTACGCTCTGCCAACCCCACTGCAGCCTTCATACAGGCAGAGAGAGGAGCTGTCACCAGGTAGGCACACACAGAATCATGATCAATGCCGCACAGAGTCATTTAACTGCTTTTATCGTAGCCTCAAATATCCACTCTGGACTCCATTTTATTCCTTTTTTTTAATCTGTGTGTGAATCTGTTGGGTCAGGTTACTGCTTAATTAGCAAAGGAATGTGTTGTGAACATTTTCCATTGCATTCTGTCCTACTTTAGATTTCATTGTTGTAATTAAAAGCCTAATAGAGATGGAAGACGTTTTCATGTACTTATTCTATATTTTAATGCCGTATTTGCATATGTTTCTAGACTTGTTAGTTGAGTAAACTCTGTTTTCTTTATTAGGAATGAAGATGTGAACCTCATACTGTCTGAGAGCAGCTTCAATGAGCCACAGATGCTGAGAGCACGTTATGTCCTCTACCCTGGATGGTGAGATCTTCATCCTATGTTCCACTCTACTGGTTGTGACCCCCATGTGTCCACACCCAACCTTTTGGCCGCAACACATTGGTGCTGATTCCTGCCTCAGCGTGCCTTAGCCCTGCCTCGCCTCCCTCCCAGTGGTTTAATTGCCACTCAGCTGCAGTGGTGGGGGCATCGGCTGCTGATTGCTCTAAAGCCCTTCAGGGCATCTTGTGTTCTATCAGCGGCTGCTTCCTGGCAGCACAGTAACAAGCTGTTGGCCATGCAGTTGCCATGTACACAGAGGGGTCCCCTTCCCTTTTGGATCTGGTCCATTCAGCCTTCACGCCTTAATGGTCAACCTAATATGAACCCCCTGCTAAATCCTCCCCTCAGATGATGTACTCGATATCTGGCCAGAGTCTGGTCCATGTGATTCACTCAACTTCAAGCTGTAATTTGTTTGTAGTGTGTGTGAAACCTCTCACACATTCTCAGCTTTATGATGAAGACAGGAATCTTTTTTTACCCACTGAGAGAATTTCTAAATTAACAGATTTGTCATCCACTTCCACAGTTTTACCAGCAAATCACATACACTGGCCTCTTTCCTGTGAGCAGCTGGTAGAGCAAACAAGTTTGCAGCCAAAGACAAAATGTCGCACAAACTTTTGGCTTGCTCTAGACTTCTCACCATTTGTGTGATGTGAATGTGTTCTGCGCTTCAGGTGCAAAGGGCGCTTCTTCACTGGTTCTGGGTGTCTGGTCCTCGCCCAGCAGCGTGTGGCCTTCAGCCGGCCCCTAGAGAGGCCTCTATTTACCACCCGCTGTAAAGGTGAGATGGAAACAAAACCTTCCTCCATTTTTGACCCTTACACATGTCAGAAGCTTGAGATACGAGTTGGCAGGGTTTGATGATGATTACATAAACTGCTTTTCCTTCCAAATATGGAGACAACTGAGATCTCCATGTAATTGTCAGCTGTGCATTCTAAAAGGATGCACTTATGACATCTTGCCGCCGGTTTAATTTGAACTATTATTGTTAAGTCCTACAGTTGGTTTCACAAAACTCTCCTAATTTTTCTGTAGCATTCAAGTCATCACTAAGACCAAGCCCCTTCCAGGGAAACGTCTACAACATTTGGGGAAAAGTCAGATTTTCTGGTAGGAATGATGTTTTCATTTTGTTCTTGTCTAATGAAATACATCGCTACTGTTACTCGCTGTTGAAAATTTCCAGATCATATTCTGAATTTCAGAGACCCTGCTTTTATAAACATTTGACCTGCATTTGCATTTCCCGGTTTTGGGAATTATTAGAGAAAAGGTTGCCCCCAAGGCAGGCAAGAAGCCCCTGACGGTAGGAATATTGCTTTGTTGTTGCTCTGGTGTCTGTTGTTTAGAATTCAGCTCATGGTCCACTGGTTTGGTTTCCTCCACATAGTTTTCTCACTCTTTGTTTCATTGGAAGACCTGTGTAGAGTTGTTGCATGAGGAGAGTGTGCAGGTGCCTGTGAGCTGATGTGCAGATATTTGGAGAGAGTTGGGAAGAGACTGTATGATCCTGTGACAAATACTCACATTCCCTTAGGGTAGCTGTACATTTACATCGTTTACATCACTTTTATTAGTTATTTTGCTTTATTTTAGTTGTTGAATTTAGCAGTTGTACATTCAGTGCATATTTTACAGTGAGTCAGGACACGTTTGACATGTTTTATCATGTTTTGTACTGTGAGTCGTGTGAGCCATCTTGGGAACCGAGCTCTGTATGAATGTTAAAACATTAACACCCCACCAACAGCATGCTGTTACCATATGGACCTGCTGTAGCAGGCATTACACTAGGTGTGAACTTTATGTTCGACTTGGATGTGAGCTCCTTCTTCTCTGGAACCTTCAGACTCAGACCAGCTGATGGAGGTGAGCTACAACACAGTGAGCGGGAGCCTGAGCATTGTCCCAGACCAGAGCACTGACCCCACGACGCCAGGCCCCACCAGCACTTCCTGCTTCCTGATCTTTGATGGTGTTGGCCTCACTGAGGATGGATTGAAGGATTGGCTCAGACTATGCGCCAAAGAGGTAGATGTTTAAAGAGCTGTGCTGGTTTTGATGGCTATACACACTGAGACTCATGTGTACTGTAGATCTATTATTTTGGGTAGAACCATTGTGCACACCCACAAGGCTGTTGTTTCTGTTGGCAGAGGCAGAAAAAGAAGCCGAAGAAGACTAAAAATATGCTTTCGTCACAAGAAATCAAAAGCATACATGTGAGTGTTTTTATTTACACCTGTAAAATTATATATACATGTGTGTCTGTGTGTGTGTGTGTGTGTGTGTGTGTGTGTGTGTGTGTGTGTATATATTTGGTGACAATGAATGTAAACATAACTCACTGTGGAGTTTTTCTTCCTCTAAGTATGCTGTCAATAAATGCCACTGTAAGAGCAAAAACATATAAAATTGTTGATGTCAGATACTCTGCTCTGTTACTTATTGTTTTAGTTCCCTCATTTTCCAAAAGAACTTGAGCCGGTTCAGGACCTGTTAGTGCTGTGGGCCTTTACAGAGCTGTAGACTCACTACTTTACATTGTAGCCAAGTGTCATTTCGTCAGTGTTGTCACATGAAAAGATATACTTAAATATTTACAAAATGTGAGGGGGTGTACTCACTTCTGTGGCATACTGTATATTTGGTGACAATGAATGTAAACATAACTCACTGTGGAGTTTTTCTTCCTCTAAGTATGCTGTCAATAAATGCCACTGTAAGAGCAAAAACATATAAAATTGTTGATGTCAGATACTCTGCTCTGTTACTTATTGTTTTAGTTCCCTCATTTTCCAAAAGAACTTGAGCCGGTTCAGGACCTGTTAGTGCTGTGGGCCTTTACAGTCAGTAGCCTTGACTGAACTTGATGTTATGTTTCTGTTTAGATGAGCAGGCACTTGGACCCTCTACCACCAGGCTATTTCTACAATGGTTATCTGTATGTGGACATCTTTGGTGAAAAAAGGAATTTCCATCCCAGTATCCTTTTCTTTTATGTCTAATGTAGAACCTGAGCTGCAGCTCATCTGTCATACTTGCTTGGAAAAGTTTCAAAAGCAGGTACAATTGTTAAACAAAGACATAACTGATACAGATATAATGAACACAAGCCAGTGTGGGTACTGAAAATCACGCTCGCTCTTTGAAGTCTTGGAAAATTAGTACAAACTGACTGTCAAATTATGATAGACGCCTGACTTTTGACCCCCAAAAAACAAATTAATGAACCATTATGCAGGTCTGTCTATATTTAGTTTTGTGAGTAGTGATTGTGCTGAAGTTTTCCTTACATTGCTGTTACTTCAGAAATGGAAGAGTTTATTACAGAGTACATTGCAGAGGCCAACAAAGAGATCGAGCTCTTCAATCGTCAGCTGGAGCTGCAGGAGCAGCCCGACCTGTTTGATCCATGATAGTATCTGTGTGTTTGTCCACTGCCCCCACCTGTTTTATTTAACTCTAAGGGAACCACTGAGGGAGGGCACAGGGGTTATGTACTAAACACTCCACTGGAATGGTCAGTGTGTGTTCACACCACATGCATGTGAAAAACTGCTGCTAGCAGTCCATTCATTATCTTTGTACTGTGACACTTTGTTTCCTAATCTGGGGGAATGAGTAGAGATGGGCCTTCGAACTGTGGCATCACCCGTCAAAAGCCACTTATGAATGGCATGGCTTATTTATACTGCAACATCACTGTGCTCGGAACAGTTGCACTTTGGTGAGTTGATATCCTACTGTATTTAGCAAAAGAAAGTGGCAAGTTGACGTGGTCATTTGTGTTCATTCAGACACATTTGCCAAGAGATGAGTTGCTCACGACTGCAGACAAATCTGAAACATGATGCAACACAAGACTCCACCTTTATGCCAGTGTGATTATCCCACTGAGCCTACAAGCTATGACACTTTGACAGTTGAAGGAAATTTCCAACTGCACTCTGCTACAGCTTGTGCATTTCTGTTTATCACAGTTGGCCAATTAATGCCTCTATTTCTGGGCAGGCATGGATAGCTGTGTGATTCTAGTGGGCTCCCTGGAGGGGTTTCTCAAGAATCGCTCCTCCTCTGTTGTCACCCAATCCACGGCCCACCTGTTTGCTTGTGTGCGTGCCACGCTGCAGCAGTGGGAGGGCTCGGTCATAGACCTGTAAACATTGGACAGCGTGTTGGCTGGGGACAACTGATGAACGATGCCATTAATCATAGTGATGCACCATCCCAGTGCTTTATTTTAAGACTCAAAGTGAATCTAATGAACATGCAATAAAGTAGACTTCAGTCCCTGCAGCAGAGTGCTGGGACTGAGTTATAAAACAGCTGTGGCTGTCCAGAAGCACAGTGAATCTCTGAGGTTGCATGTTGACCACACTTATTATAATGCTGCTAGTTAACACAGTGAGAAACCAGGTAGACATAGTTAAGCAAAGCCTCAGTGCAGCCAGGTGTGGGTCGTTCATTTCACCTTTTCGGTCAGAATGTTCCTTTGTTTATAACATGAACATTCCCATGCCTTTTTAAAATGTCTTGGGCCACTGTGTTTGGGCAAAGGGAAAAGGAGCTAATGTGGAGAAACCTTGGTTCAGTTTACTGTTTGGCTCGGTTCCTGTAAGAGTGAGTAGAGCCTTTAGTGAAGGGCTTTGTATCAGTGATGTGATGATGCAGAGAATCAGGCTCTATGTCCTGTTGAAATGAGCAGTTATGCTAGTGTTTTGCTCATGTGTCTATGCATGTCTCCTCTTACCAGAGTTCCTACACAGGTTCTGGAACTCTCTAACTTGGAAAATGTATTGAAGAAGCTAGCGGTGATTTCTGTGAACAGCCTGTGTTGTCATTTGTACAACTGCACATTCGGGTTAATTATAATCCAGTTAAATTGTAATTTGTGTTAAAGTCAGAAGTGTAGACAATGTGTAGGAGTCCAGCCACAGTCTCTGGAGATTGAATGGCTTTCATTCATCATGGGGTCAGCAGCGTAACATGCAGCCTTATTACCAGTGTCAGGGTCATGTGACGCAGGGGCTGTCATGGGTGAATTGATACTGACCAAGGAACACTTAAATGCACGGACAAGTGTGCACATATTGCTGCTACTACAATGGTATGAGATGTTACATTGGCCTTTGTACAGTACCAAAAAAAACGCATGTACTCAGTCGTGAGTCCTTTGAGATTTTTACCATGTCAGAAAAGGGAGGAAGGGTGTTTCTGCTAAGAGCATAGTGCAAGTCCATAATCTAATTCAGGGGAATTAGAGAGCAGATGCTTACTAGTGATGTGGACACTTGCTTGATTCTTATCCAAACAGCTGTTTTTAGATTGGCGATGACCTCGGTGTATTTTGGGTTGCCATTCATCACACTGGCTGTGTAATGTTTTTACATGTCTGTGTGACCGCACTGTCAACTGCTAGTAAATTTGGAATAATCAGTGATTTTTGTTTTCAGCAGCAGACAACATTGTTAGAAAGTTATTTTCCCCCAGATAACATTTGTGTGCCATGCAGATTCAAATGGTCCTGATCCTGAACGCAGCCCGACACTGCTGGCCCCATTCATCCTCTCGGTAGAGTCGAGCCACACCAAGCTAGATGCACTGTCTTTTAGCAGAATAACGTGTTGCATAGAATAGCACATTGCATAGCAACGAAGTATGCCTCTAACATGTATTACCCTGGCGTGTTCCAGATAGTCAGCGACAGGGGTTCACATGGAGAGGAAGAGCTCACCCCACGCTGCTCATTCCTTACAGTCCTTCCCTTTTACTCTATAATAGAAGTGCAATTGTACCTTGTGTGTTTTTATATATTCTACTTGCAGTAGCCTCCGATAGCTCTTTAAGGACAAAGCTGAGCAAACAAATGAACTGATAAACCCTCAGTCTCTCTCAGCTTGTAGTGCTTGTAGCTCACTTAACTCCAAAAAGGGTCTTAACAACAGAACAGTTTTTGTTTTTGTAAAATGAAAAAAAGCATTACCTTGACTAAGAAATGACTGGACATGATGCAGAATGTGTGTATCTTTAATAGATACACTTAGCTAATACAGTCCTGAAATAGACCCAATCTTAATACGTGACAAATCCTTTGTGGACACAACTCTTGGTTATGATACATCCACTTCAGAGATGCACTCACTAAAGCCGTTGTTTTAAGGAGCTGTTGCTGACATTCTGTGGTTATGTAATACTGCAGAGAGTTGTCTTGATTGACAGTGAAATAGTCGTGAGGCCAATGTATGGGAGACTGACGGTGCCATGAATTGAAACCTGCTCCACAGAGCAGAGGAAGTGAAACCATAATTGGCTGAGAGATCAACCAGCAGTCCTTAAAGAGCTGAGGATTATGTAAGATGTTTGTGATATTTAAATCAGATTACCACTAACACACTCACGTTAACACTACTACCACTGCAAATATGTCTACTCTGTTTTGCATGTGTTGAGATGTCGTGTGAATATGATACCACATATATTCTGACAAAATTGCCTTTCACCAAACTGGTACAACAAAGAAAATAATTATTTTACATATTTGGTAAGAATTTGAATTACCTCGAGACAACAAATTGTATTTTTATAGGACAGTGAATTGAACACTAGATGCAAGCAAAAGATCTCTCACACAAGCTACAAGAAGCAAAAGCAGATGCCGTTTTTTGTAGTAAAATAAAACTCTAATAAAAAGAGAATCTGATGGGTTGTGAGACGTCAGGTTTCTCTGATCCAGCAGTGCCTTGGCTGTGGCTATGAAAAGCAGAGATTAAAGCTGCATTCAGAGCTCCATCCCTCTCCCTGTCACAGGGGGAGCACGTGTTGTCAGGCGAGGAGCCGTCCTTCAACAGTGTTGGTGAAAGGAATCCATGGAGTCATTCTTTAAAGCAGTGTGTTTTTACTAGGCCAGAGGGTAACGTGGGCAGGGTCACACAGGGGAGTGCCAGTGGAGGGCTGCTCAGGTGTTCTTTGCAAACTAACCAAAAACGTGCTGGGAAATGGGCTGCGTACCACAGTACAGTTATGATACTTGAAAGTCATTTGAGTTCACATTGCTACATTTCTTGGGGGCTTATTTTGCTTTACTGTGCGAGTAACAGACCAAAATTTCAGGATTTCCTTTTAGAGACTCTCCATACAGAGGAAAGCTGCGTTCCTGGGTTTAGATACTTTAAAATCAACATCTAAAATGTTTTAATGCCCAGCCCTAGTCGACCCCTACTTTATTGCACACTGGGGGCTCAAAGAGCCCTCCACATGTCTCTGAGTGTGACTGCTACACAGCTCTCTGGCAAGCTGAGCACCCTGGTGTCTTCATCCTGTATGTGGGGGCCATCCTTGTCTTAGCTGAAGTTATAGGACAAAAACAAAGTTTGGTGTTAATTGATTTTATATAAAATGATGTTAATGCGCTGCAACGTGAAAACGCAGTGTGAGGGGTTTCTTGTTTTCTAGTTTTGAAGATTTGCTCCGGAGCTCATAAGGACCAATAATGTGGAATGTATGCACTTCCTGAAGAAGTGGATATTTTTATGGCATTTTGTGCTTATTGGAGAAAGGCGACTTGGAAATGGACTTTAACTGACCAAATACTTCTCAGGCCTCAGGGGACTGCTGACATTAATTGCCCTTCACCTCCAGGTCCTCGCAGACAGCGAGACAAATTTTCTCAGGTGTTCTTCCCGTTTCCATACCTGAGATTATATATTTGCTCTATCAAACTCCAGTGTTATTGAAGAAGATCAGGTCAAAATTGCAGTTAATATCATCTGTCTGCAGCCACATGCTGGATGCACAGTTGTGTATTAAAAGAAAGGATGTTGAAGTTGGGAGGTGTTTGATGTCATGATGGTAGAATTAGGTCTGAGGAAAAAGCAAAGGGCTCCTTTCTATTCCCCTGTCTACAGGCTGTTAAAAAAAAAGAGAGGGGGGGGGACAAAAGCATTTTGTGGCCTCTATTGTGATGAGAAGCAACAAAAAGTGCCAAACTGACTTCCACATTTTGTTTTAAGGGTGTTCACGGAAAGTGAGCAAAAGTGAATTACATTTGCACAAAACTACTGTAACTTCTGTTTTTTTCCTGTGACTGATGCTTTTATACTCCAGTTGTTGTATTTCTTGCTCTGCATTATCCATTAAATATTTCTACAGTCGATTTAATGTTTGTCCTTCTTCACATAATGCAACATTTAGTCCTTTAAATTTGGCTCAACAGCCCTCCTTCGGCCACTGTACTTGGATTGTGTGATAACTGTTTTCCTGTCAGATGCCAGCAGACACTAGCCAGTTTAGCATAGTAGTGGATTTGTCACTTGGTAGGACAACATTGATTTACTGTGCATTCAAACCTTGTATCAGCACCAACTGAGGTGGAGAGCTTTCTATTATTCGGACTGTGAGAGCCAGACTAAACAGAAACTGTCTGCACACAGTGTGTAAAAAGCGTGTGTGATGTTGCTGTTCAGCCACTGTCGCACTTTGTTAAAGAGAAACGACAGCTGAAATAGTGCTGTGACCGTGTGAGGAATCCTACCCCACATAGCACAGTTACAGCCCTCCATTTCCTCATCTTGTACTCTTATGTGTGTACATAATCTTTTTATGGTTGTGTGTGCAAATTTAATTCCATACATCCCTGTGTGGCCACTGCAGCATTGTGAGGACATTTAGGCTGGTCCTCACAACCTCAAAGGGCTGTCTGAGGGTTCAGGTCTGGTTTCAGGGTTAAGGTTCAATCTGGGTGGGGTTATGGAGGGATTAGACATTCAGTAGTGATGGTCAATGTCATCGAGTGTCCTCACAACTGTGGAAAATGTGTTTGAGTATAGAGTCTGTGCGTGTCCTTGTATTGTTGCCAGGCAGATAGTCGTTCACATGGCTAACCTCTGACATCCCCCATCGGCTCAAGTCAGTACCCCCCCACCCCCCACCCCACCCAACCAGATACACTTAGCACACTTGAAACGTGCTCTTACCATATCGCCTCCACCATTAACCACACCTTTTCTCCTCCCCGCCCCTCCATTGTTGTACTTGTACTGAGGCAACGAGTTCAGGCTATTTGTGGGCTGAACCACATATAAACACTCATCACTCTCACTGGCATCTGCCAGAGCCTGCTGAGTGGGTCCAGGTCACAGCAACAATGGCTCACCGTACAGTGCTGGGTCTGTGGACCTATGGGGCAGTTCTCTTTCTTACACCAGCCTTGACCCAAACTTAAACTGTCCCCAGAAATGAACTGTTTTTACTGCATGGGACAACAGTTATGAATTCGTGTTCTTGACCCTGACATACTGTACATTTAGCTCCCAGTTTGATAGATACACCTAATACAGTCCTGAAACAGACCCAGTCTTATTGAAGAGTATAATGTTTAGTTTACATCGGTGTTGATTCAACTTTATAACTATTCTGCTGTTCTGTTTTATTGTGTAATGCATACTGGTGTTTTGATTATTTTGTCCACCTGTGTAGGCAAAATAGCAGAACCATCACTAATACTGCCCCACAGTACAGCACATCCCCCAAAACCCAAACATTATAACCCCTGTTAAAATAGGATTTGTTGCAGGTTTGTTTATATTAGGCTGTGTTACATTAAACCAAGCACTTTTTTCCAGACTAGTTACCAGTTATTGATCGCTAGTTTATATTTCTAAACTTTCTCAACCCATAACAATGTTTTACATTTTAACAGTTTAAAGTTCTACTCAGAAACATGTTTGAAGATCATTGATGGTCCTCATGATATTGTACTGTAGAAACAGTGACTGTTGAAAAGCGAATCATCCAGATTTTGTTTTCACAATATTTTTATTACATGCCGTTTGACACCCATTGTTCATTATGCTGATTTCTCATATTATAGCAATGCACAAAGGCACACTTGATCAGCATGACTGAGCACCATTGTCAATCTTGAAAGGTTCTTTTTACTGAATATTGCCAAATAATAGCTTTCAAATATCCATCCATCCATCAGTTATACCACCCTCTACGCTATCCTGTAGAGCAGGGGTTTTCAGATAGTTATGACCACCATTCTGAGTCAGAAGTAACTTGACCTTTATTAATGTTATACAGTATATTTGCATGAATTTGGTTATTCACAAGTAACAATTAATACATGGAAATTTCTGTAAAAAATAATAAATAAGAGTAATTCCTACAGTGAAACTATATTCTTTAATCCATGGTCAGAGACCACCCGCTATGCCTTTGCAGTCTACAGACCACTGGTTGAAAACCCCTGCTATAGAGGGTCCTTGGGGCTGGCAACACTGAACAATAGGCGGGGTACACCCTAGACAGGTTGCCAAGCTCTCATGGTTGACACCAGAGTACCCAGGAAAAGCTTACACAGGCACAAGGAGAACATGCAAACTCCACACTGGAAGGACCCATTGACCACCGGATTCAAACCTGGAACCTTCTCACTGAGAGGCAGCAGTGCTAACCACTGTATCACTGGCGCAGCTTTCAAGTAAACCTCCCAAAAGTAAGTTTAGTATTGCATTCATATGATTTCATTGCTACAAAGTTAACATATTCAGAAGATCATATTTCAGATTGAATTTTCATACAACTTATTGTGACTGGCAGCAACTTGGCTCAGTCTGTATCATACTGACACTGTTAAACCTGAAATATTACTGCTCACAGTTTGAATTATTTGCAAATATTTCCAACCCAAATCTGATTTGCATTAGTCCATCTCAGTTAACAGCTATATTCAGAAGCATATTCATCTGGTCTTTGCCAGCCTTTTAGTTTCACACTTCTCTGTCCAACTGCTCGATGTCAAAGGTCATCAAAACAGCCAAGTCACTGGCCTTCCCTGACGAAGCAGCCAGCTTCAGTTGCTGGAGACCATTTCCACTGAAAACCTCACCCTCCCAGATTCTGCTCTTGTTTAGTTTCAGATCAGTCCGTGCCTCTCCCACCACGCTTACTCTCTGGACCCCAGGGACTCTCACCCTGAAGCGGACCCAGGAGAGGGGCTCCAGCAGGCCTACACGAGGCTCAAAGAGCACACAGCCTTTACCCCAGGCTGCGTAGACACAGGGGAATGGAGGCATTGGCTCACTGCAGCTGTTCCTCAGAACAAAGTCACACATGGGGTTGAAATCACTACCAGGGGTGGTCATGGCGTATAGGCCGAGCCGATACATGCCAGCCTCAGGGAGGCTGACGCTCACCGTCACCTTGGTGTCTGTGTATGTGCAGAACAGGTGGCGTGAAAGTGGAAAAGCCGTTGTTTTGTTCTCTTCTCTGCTGAGCACAGTATGAAGCTTGAGGTCTTGATTGTTGTGGAAGGTAATGTTGCACTTGCCTTGATGTGTGCTGACCAGTGCAGTTGTGTGGCTGAATTTGCACAGCCCTGCCTCTGATGTTCGGGTTCCTGGACCACACACTGAGCTCAGGTTAGGAGGGAAGAGTTCATCCAGTCCCACCACCTTCCCTTTGCAGTGTAACAGGAAGTTTGCAACATTCTGGAACTTGTCATCTGTTTTCTCATTGTCCCGCACAAACACTGACAGCCGGTAGAAGCCACGCAGTGGACACAGGGCTTGGCACCTCAGTACATCTGGCTGAACCTGGGTAACCAGGCAGCGCTTGGCTACAGCAGCTTCCAGCCCTGGGTGGATCAGTTCACACAGTGCCATCAGAGGCCTGGATGTTTTTAACGCCAACTCAAAGACACCTTCTTCCGCCTCAGCAGCCTCGCTGCCCTGGCTGCTTCCTATGATGCCCAGAGATCCTGCAAAAGACTGCAGGCCCCAAGACATGAAGGGGTTCTCTGGGATCTCCTCCATGGCCCGGGGCATTGGACACTCGACTATGAAGGAACAGACCCAGACCAAAGGTGTGGTGGCCATTTCAGGTCTGGCAAACACCTTCACATCATATATGCCGCTTGCAGGAGGCAGCAGCTGCAGCTTCATGCTTCGATAGGAAACGGTTAGGAAGCCGAAGGAGGAACTGATGGACTCTTTCTGCTCTGAAGCTCCACAGTGGAGGAGGTCCTGGTGCTGGGTGATCTCATAGGTAAAGGTGACAGGTCTGGGGAAGCCCAGGGACACATTTGCTTCACCATCATCTACAAAGGAAATCCAAAGGGGATTTTTTAAATGCTTTTTAAACATTTTCTTTTACTGAAATGAGAGAAACTAATGATTGATCACAAACAATGGGATGGCAAGAAACCTTAAGTATTTATACTTCTCTTAAATAAGCATTTTATCAGTCTTAGACAAAAACTATATAGATAATTGAATTTTTACAATACTTTTAATATTTGCACCACCTTTTGTAAAATCAAGACAACGTAGGGGGGCAGACCTGTGATGATGTGAAAGTGATGAGGCTGAATCAGCCTGAGCCCCATGGTGAAGAAGGCCGAGGTCTTGAAGACCTTTCTCTCAAACTCCTCCAGGGAAATGGGCCTGTCCAGGAGCTGCCATTTCTCCTCGTCGGGGAAGTGTGAGTCTATGAACTCCTCTGGGTCCGTAAGGAAATAGAAATCATCAAACCTTGGAGGCAACAGATGGAGACAGCAGACTTGTTTGAGACTGCTGGTTGCAGGTGTATGAAAATAAACAGTAGCAAACTTGTCAGGCTTGCAGAGCTGTTGTGGAATTTGCAGTGCACAAAGGATTAAGGATGCGAATTGTCTGGACTCTGGTTGGGCTTATTTTATAAAACATTCTCCACTGAATGGTGAAAATGGTGGAATAATTCTTTAATCACTTTTCCTTTTTCAGACCTTTTAACGAAGCTTTTATGTTCCATATCAACTCGTCCTGCTCCCCAACAGGCGTCCAATAGGAACCACTGTCCCCCCAGAAGCACAGCGTTCCACAGGTGATCGGATTTCACATTCTTGAGGCTCTGGCCCGGGCGGTACCCGATTCCCTTACTGTGACCTGGCACTTCTTCACACTCGATGCCCACCTCTCTGTAAACACAAACCAAACAGAGCATGTTCACTGGCTTTTGTTTTATATTGTGTCCTTAAACTCAGCTTGTTGCTATGCTGAGATTCAGTCACATTATTTACACTGGAAATAGCTTGAACTCACAGGGGATTGAAACTGCAGAATGCAGCACAATGTTGAATGAACGGATGGAGAAGTGGAATAGAAGGAGCTCATGTTGTCTTTGAGTGTATACTGATTTTTAAATGAATGAACAATGTGCAGTAACATGGATTCATTTTGTGCTCTATGTTTTTCTCTGTTTTCAGGGAGGTTATGTGACTGTTTTTTTATTTTTTCAATGTCAGTCTTGTCCAACAGATGATGAATAACACTAATATAAGAATTCTGAATACTGTAGATGTTGAACACACACTTATCGCCTGACGCTGCAGTCCCTATCTGCGTCGCATTTTTGCATCTCTGAGCTCACTGTTTTGGTTTTCTGGCTCTCAAACCTGACTTTCACCGACCTTATTTCCACTTTGGCTGGCAAAAATGGTCTCATAAACCCTCTGTACACTACCTGCCCAGCAGATAGGCAAATAAAATAATACTTAAGTACAGGACTTGAGTAAATGTACTTAGTTACTTTCCGCCTTTGCGATTAATTAATGCTGATGTTGCTCTGTGTCTGCTGGATGCATAAAACATGTTAACCATAACGGCTTTATAAGGTGATATGTGAGTGTTGTGTTTACAGCATCTTCATGGTTTCTAACTCAGTTTTCAAGGAGTAGTACAACGGACAAAAATACGGGTGCCCGAACGGTGGGAATAGCCCGTTTGGGAAATGGTCACCAGTCATGTGAGGTGTGTGATTTTTAGTAAAAGAGATTAAACCTTAGTCTGCACAAATGTATATCTGCTGTACCTGTGCATGTGGCTGGAGTCTAAGACAAAGTTTTTGTATGTACCTGCACATCTCTGTGCAGAGGCTGGAGTAGCCGGAGCACACACCCCGACCGGCCGCAATCACCTCCTCTGGGGAACTCAGTTTCTCTGAGCTGCCGAGGTACCCGCTCACATCATACTCTGTAGGGAGAACACACATTGAAGTACAGACTAAGGTGTACATATAGCATCTGCTCTTAAACACAGATAAACCACAAGCTGTAACATCCATGATGCTAGTATGTATACAGTATGCAAAGGTGTGTAGCTCAGTAAGGGTCACCAATGTTGTGGCACAGCCAAAGCCAGATGGCACGAAGCCTCTCCAGCTCATTTCTGGCTCCGTGTGTGATTCTCTGTACTATTGTCTTCACATCGTACACGCGCTTTTCCTTCAGCTGCAACACACACACATACAGAAGTTCACTGTTAGGTAACGTAGGCTTTTACAAGTAAGTAAAGCATCCAGAGATGAGGGCTTCATGTTTTCACATTCAGTCAGCATCAAAACTTTTATGTAAACCACTGTCACAGTTCTTATACTTTTTTCCCATCATCTCACAGCATCGTCCTATTTGCCAGGATTTTTCAGTGTCACTCGGTGTATTGAAACAACCAGGTTATGTTCCGTGCTCAAGGATGTGACTGCTGCCTGGGAGTGCTGTGTTTGCTATGCTTTTGTTGCAGTGGATGTGTAGGTGTTGTCATTCCTGCACAGCTCACAAACACAAAGAGCCTTCTCTGCTGTGGTTTTGCTTTTGTTTAGTTTATGTGGCTGTTTTTTGGATCCTGCTGCAGATGTCCTCGTATTTGTCTGGCCTGGCTAACCCAGCTGGCTCTTTTAACTTAGATGAAGTAAAGGAATAGGCTGGTTGTTCTGTGAAGTTTAACAAGTGAAACATGAAGTGGTGTAGTCACTGTTGAACGTAAAGATTCTGATTTGAACAATAAGCCATGAATGGCAGGTAAATTTGTAATGTGGCCAGCAATAGTAAAACTATTAGCACTTGTCCTCCTGTTTTATATTACTGTGGCATATGCTGTGTAAGAGCCCTCACCTCTGCTCCCGTCCTGATGACATGTGTATCAACCCTATGGAAGACCTCAGAGCTGGTGAAAAGGTCTTTTTGATGCCTCCTCTTCCCTGTTGCTGTAGTGCATGATGTCACCTTTTGTCCCAGGTGTGCTTTTGCTTTCTGGTGCCTCTGCTCCTCTGCCTCCTTCCTCACTGCGCTCTTCTTCACCATTGTGATGGGTCTGGCTGCACTTTCAGATGACAGCTGTCTCTTTGCAACAGGACGTTGATCCTCACTCTCAGCAGTCAGTTTCTCAAACATGCTCTGCCTGGGGAGCACGGCACCCTGGGATGCGTCTGTACAGGCCAAGACCTGGGCAGCTGGAGGCTTTGGACTCCCCTCAGCCTGCTTCTCATTATGGACTAGAGCTCCTATAACTGCAACAGTGTTCAGTTTGTTTAAGACTGGATTCTTCTGGAAGGCATGAAGCTCCAGGGCCTTCACCTGTACACATCCCTCCTGGGTCACCTCATCTTGCTGGGAAAGGCGTGCAGCACAGGAGAAGGGGAAGGAGAACTTCTTAATTGCAACTTCAGCTGACATTATGCTGGAAGCATGACGTCCTAACCAGAGAGAAAGTAGACACTATTCAAAAGACAGCAGCCATTTTCTTTGAGCTATTTTTAGTTTACCCCCTTGAGCAGGTAAGGCCTCAGTACCTTAGTCGATAGCCTAAAATGAGGCACATGGCTGCTTTGGGAGCCTTTCACATTAGATCCATATGACTACTGCACATGCTGCACTGAGTGAAGCAGAGCGTATATTCTATATGATACATTCTGTGTAAGACAGTGATGAATTACTAGTTATGTCACATCTATGACCATAAATTAATGCAAAGGTTAGAATCATTAGTCACTGTCAGCGCTAACAGTGCAAAGAAGATCAAAGCCCTCTCCAGATCTGTATGACCTTCTAACTTCCTGTGTGTGATAAACCTGCAAATTGATAACTGTATTCAACATAACATTAGTGAACATATTTTGATTGAAACTTGGTAATCTGTTGAAAATGACTTGAACAGCAGGTTGGCAGAGACGAAACACCGACTGTCCTTCAACCTGATGACCTGGGTTGAAAGCCAGTGCTGGCAAGTATTTGTCCAGCTCCAGTTCCCTTAAAGCAGCCCAGTGAGTTTTGTCAGGCGGTGGGCACTGCGCTGCAGCTGACCCTGACCTCTGACCTTCCTGAACAGCGACAAAAGTGAAGGTCCCAAAGGATATTGCACAGTATTGTTCCTCATGTTGGAGTAACTCCAAGCCCAGCAATAAAACAACATTATATAATTTTTAAAAAAAAAAATTCAGACTAGTATTTATTTTCCAAAGGAAAAAGTCACTCAACATTTTCGCCTTTCTGTATCACTGATACTCCACTCAGTGTTTATGATAACTCTTAAAAATGCTAGTTTCTAATGTGTCAGGTTTACATTTACAAATGTGAAGGTGGATAACCCCAGTCTAGGGAAGGTTAATTGTAGCTACATCCCTGAGGCTGTTACTTACCCTGAGAGGAGTTTAAATGGTTGCTGGATGGTTTCAAGAGTGTCAGGCAGAGAGGTTTCCACTGTTCTCAGTGGTCCCCACTTACAGGGGGAGGCTTATATACTCTCCCAGTGGTCTGCCAGGACAGGCCCCAGAATAACAAGCCTAAAAATACTACAAAGCAGTTAAGACCAGCCAATAGAGTAAACCCTGACTGGGGAGTGTGATGTCTGAGTGTGTGTATTAGTGTGCCTTTGTATTGCTTACATTATGGGGACCGAAACCTGTGGGGACCTGGCAACATGGGTTAAGGTTAGGGTCAGGGTTAGGGTCATAAGTCTACAGGAAATGAATATAAGTCAGAATGAATGAAAACACAGAGTGGGTGTGTGCACGTGTGTGTGTGGCTTACAGATGTATGTTCTGATGTGCTTATATGTATTCTGCACATGCATTTGCTAATCAGTTCATACACGCTGCTGCACATTTGGGCACATGAGTGAGTGTGAGCTCATGAGTGTGTGTATGTTGGCATGTGTCCACACATACTGTATTGTGAATGCATGTGTTTGTATGGTGTTGATAAGCGGGGCGTTGATAAGTGGGCAGGTGGGAAGGCTGGCGCATGAGGTTGGGTGCAATGCAGTTGTGGAAGACGTTCTCAGATTCACTGGTTAAACAGAAAAGCAGACATGAAGGGAGAGTAGAAACACCGATACAGTCTTAAATGTCCTCCAAACACAGTGCAGTGTATCATCTTCTCTGTTCACCACAGGTGCTTTGAGCTGTTAAGCTCAACCAGTTCTGTGCCTTTCAAGTGCTTCTTCAGGCTGTTTTCATGCAGAGGCAGCTGAGGCCTCAAGGTTTACTCACCTTTACCTTAACTCAGTTCTGTCACTGTCATCTCCAGTGCCTTTCTGTGCATACATACATAATTACTGCAAAAAGGAACGCGGTCCTTAAACCCAGTATTTATCAAACTGGACGACCACAGAAAATGAACAGAAAGAAGGAGAACTTGTTGGGTAGTCATCATAATATATCACCCATCCAGTGCAGTATTACATAACTGCCATATGTTGGTATTGATATTGACGCATGGGGGGAGAACCGCCACCTCCATCCCCAGTGGATCCTGAGCCAGCTGGAACAGTTGTCAGCCAAGGAATCTCGCCCTGGCTTATTAGGGAGAGGGAGAGATTTGAATATTGGGATAGCAGAGAAATTAAAAATAAATCACAGCAGGCTGAAAAGGAATCATGTTAATCTGCTTCCAGGCACTAGTGAATTACTGTGGGGGGAAAAACGAGGTTCAGTTCTTTCTAAAGTCTTCACCTGGTTCATCCTAAAATTCATCAGCAACCAATGACTAGCACAGTTTAATCATAAGACAAAAATGATTTGGAATGTTTTTATCTAGAAAATGCATTTACATCAGTAATACCTAAGCATAAGAATGTATGAGCAAAGAGATTGTGTGGGTTGAGTTGGAGTTTCATGCTAACCCTACCTTATTTAACAATATAAGGTGCTGTAGATGTTTTTAGGGAAAGTCTGTAATGACAGTGGTCAAATGTAAAATAATTTAAAGCCCATCCACAATTTTGTCTAGTTTCACTTGTTAGCTTTCTGCTAAATCTCATGGCATTCACGATGCCATGAAACAGGGGCTACAGTCTTTCTGTTGTCCTGTGATCACAGTTCAATACTAAGATGATGACATTTAAAGCTACACTATCTCCAAAAATAGTTAGCAAAGTCTGCTTAGGAAGGACTGTGACTGGAAGCCCTGGGAAAAGCATGCATTAAGGTTTATGTGTGTCTATTTAACTTACTTATTCACATAGCTTCAAGCTTTATTTATGCAACATAAATTTAAAAGGGTTTTTTTTCTACACTTAAGAGTAAATAAAAGTTTAGTGGAGAAACTAAATCAAAGGCAAGGGAAATAGGATGTGAAATTTAGACTTGAAAGTAGCTGAAGTTGGGGTGCAGGTAGTCCTCGGTGAGTGCAGCCATATGCTCCTCACCGGGTTGTGACTAGAGGCACAAAAACCTGTTTCCTTGAGATCTAAGGACCTACTGGGTTTATATTCTTCAAATATTTCAGAAACATATTTTGGCCTTTGGCTGTTATGTGACTTATAAACCAGTAGGCGCACTTTGAAGTCTGTTTTACAGCTAACATGGAGCTGCTGTTTTGTGGTGAGTTGTCTTGGTTCTCATTATTCTAGCAGCAGCAGTTAAATGTTGTGCAGTTGTCTTTTGGGAAGATCAAGAAGAAGAGGGCATTGCACCCTGCTGGAGATGAAGGCGTGAATGAGTTTCTCTAAATCACACATGCACGGGGGAATTCTGATTATTGCTATTTTTAGATGATTAAAAGCTGATTCATTACTGTTCTGGTGTGGCAGCTGTACAGCGACAAAGTCCATTAAAATAAAAAGATTTCTAAATCATACTTTATAGTTATTATAGTGTGTATATGTATACAAGTTAAAAAAAGAAAGGAAGTGCATGTGATGTGATCAAAGAGTTGACTCCCACCTACATGTACAACTATGGCCTTGATCAGACAGAGTCTGTGGCACACGACCCTCGTAAAGGTGTTCTAATAATAAGGATGTGCTGTATAGAGCACACCTACCTGAGAATTCACGAAGTGGAATAATCAAGAAGTCTAATGAGCATCAATATCTTCCAGCCACAGCCAAGAACAGCACAGTTCTCCCCCCCATTTAACAGCTGGTAAATGCAGCTTAAAACCAGCATGATCTGCACTGCTGGCCTCTGAAAATAAAAGTTTAATAATGGATGGATTATGCAATGTGATTCTGAGTGTTGACAGTCCATTCTTAAAGATAACCACTGTAAACAAGTCATGTGCTGGTTGCACACAGAAGCTATAGTGGGGTACTCGCAGTACTCAAACTACTAAGGCAGAGTAAATCTGGATTATCTGGAAATAGTTCTGGATATCATAGAGTGAGCTGCCCAAATAAATTGGCAAAAATTTTAATGACCTGTGTCCAAGTCAAGTAATATCTTATTTTACACATTAAAGTAATTCATGTAGTCTAACAACATTTCTACAGAAGCTATACAAAACTTGCTGTGAGATTTTTTTTAGCTGGATTAGCTTCTTAATGATGATGTCCTGACATTTTGGAATAGTTTGCCTCATCAGGAAATGTTTGATCATATCAGACAGAATATTCATAATTAAAGAGCTGTCAGATAAATGAACTCCGCATTACAAACATTTTCTTGTGCCAGGCACAAGGGGTGAAGGGCACAAATCTAATTAGTCATGAGATGATAAACAGGATAAGAAAGCCACATATACCAGCAACATTTTAATCACATCCTCAGTACCTGGTGGCATGGATGGGTTACGGAATGGGGCTACCGGGCACAGGTCCAGGGGTCCACGGGGTCTTAGGGCTGCTAGACTAGACTACTGTGAAAGCACTGTTAGCTGCTCTCTGCTGGAAAGTCAATCAAATGAGTCCAAAATGAATCGAGAAAGCCAAGAAATGTATGCAAAACTACTACAGATACAAAACCACTAAAAGAGACAGAACAGACCCTAAAACATGACTTTTCATCTAAACTGCAGTTAGTACAAAATACTGCAGCCTGTGTCTTGACAGGTGCTTGTAAACAGGAGCATATAATTCACTTTTAGCCTCACTTCACTGCCTTGCTGGATTGTTTTTAAAGCTCTTCGTGGTCTTGCACCACTCTATATTTCAGAGCTCTTAGAGCCCCATCTCTGTGGGGCCTCTTAGCTCCTCTGACCAAATGTTCTTGAGAGTTCCTGGGTCGAGGTTAAAATACTGTGGTGACTTCTCAGTGGTAGCCCCCACACTGAAATAAACTACCACTTGGTATTAGAGCTGCCCATGATTTCGACATGTTTCACAAGCTTTTAAAGAATCACTTGTTGTCTCAAGCATTTGACACTGGCTTTTTATCTTTTGTCTTCTGGTTTCTATTTGAAGTTTTTCTGCTTTAAAAAAAGAAACGTTTTATTTCGTTATTATTTAATGCCCAGCACTTTGTAACTTACGTTAGAAAGGTGCTATGTAAATAGAGATTGATTGATTGATTGATTGATTGCTATAAAAACAACAAAACATCTGATTGATGCAAAATGAAAAATAAAATAGGTATAAAATAACTACTGTACAACAGGACACAAAGCAGCCCCAAGAAGACTAACTGACTACAGATCGCTGTCTTGCTGATAGAAGTCAAGGACCTTGTGCGTGTGCGCGTCCAGGGGCTCATTGTCTCCCAATCCGTCAAAGCAGGTGTGACTTCCATTGGCTGATTATGAACCATGCAATTATTACGGCGCATCACTCAACTGCTGCGATGTTGGACACTGACAGTCCAAACATCCAAACATTGGACGGTTAGGACAAATCAACGGTCCGGCGGCTGCACCGAGCGGTGGGCGGGGCCGCAGCGTCACGCGCTCAATGGGCGCGTGCCTTTAGTTACACCTGGAGAGAGAGAGAGCGCGCGTCGTTTTTTTTTCGTCAATCTTTGACACGTAGCCAAGCGACGGGCCACAAAGTCAGCGTCTGGGTTTTTACTGGTCTCATGTGGACGAGCAAATAAATCAGAAAACCGGTGAGAGAAGATTCCCCAACGTTTTCTGGAGACCAGCAACGTAATGAAAACTGAAAAGGACGGTGAAGAGGTGACCGGGGTGTCGGCAAATCGATTCACCGGAGGTAGGAAACATTTCAGCTTTTTAACTTTTTCAGTCATAGTTTCGTTGTGAGAACCAGCCCTAAGTGCACCAAGTGTGTGTGTGTGTGTGTGTGTGTGTGAGAGAGAGAAAGAGAGAGAACGACGGAGACCGTGAGAGTCTTAATTAAGTGGGACATCCAAAGTGCACCAGAGGAGGACCAATTTAGCCCGTTAACGAGGAAAATTAGGTGGTGGTGAAACAAGACTTCATCCATCAGCCTCTGCTGTGCAGTTTCACTTGTTTAGCGGTGCTTTAGCTGGAAATCATCAGTTTCCACTTGAAGTGAAGGAAATCTAAACACTACAAAAGTGAGAATTAAGAATTTGGTATGAGGAAAGAACACCCCGTACTGTCTGAAATACCGAATAACACTGGGAAAATGATAAGGTGCGTTAATTATTTGACTGACTAATGTCATGAGAATGGCGTATTGCAGTTTTGGTCAATTCCTTCTTGCCTATGTTATATACAGTCACCGGCCACTTTATTAGGTACACCTGTACTGTTGTATACACTTCACTGCAACACTTCCTCCTTAACATCTGTGTTTATGAAGCTCAAAATGTTTGTTTTTGGTGAAATTGTCAAATGTATAAATTCGATTATATGGTTATTATCGAGGACATAGCTAAAGGTGGTGTTGAACTGGACTTTTATTTGACAATTTCATTAAAAACAAACATTAACACAGCTGTTAAGGTGGAAGTGTTGCACTGAATTGCATGTAATTGTACAGGTGTACCTAACAGTGACCCGTGAGTGTATATTAAAAGCATTATATTGAAATTACTCAATAGAAAATTCATCTACAGCTGTTTTGATAATTGATTGTGTTTAATATGTTTATCCAAACTTTCCCTTCTTATCATCAGAGACAGTATGCTGTTTTGTTTTGTGCTGTGTCCTGTGTTTGGCCTGTCGATCACACAACATAGACACTATGAAGAACTCAGGCTTTAGGAAATAGTGATGGGCTTTCATGATTATTATTTAGACTATGTTGACTATTTTATAAAGCCTAAAGTAATCACCAGTTGCAGACCTAATTGACAACCTCACACTTATGGCATGTTGTAGCGTGTTGGGGGATATATGAGGAAACAGTGTCAATGGTGTGAGAAAACAAATTTTAAATTAAACAGTTTCATGTGGCATCTTGAAAATGTGCTTACCAGTATTTGCAGACTTCTGCATCGTCACATTCACATTTAGGGCATCTACAGATACATGACAAATTAACAGAAAACTTTATTGTTGCAGCCAGTTAACAAACTTGTGCATTTAATTTGAGTTACTGCTGGGTAGCTTGTGACTTTTTCAGCATATATTAATGAGGTTTTGTGCTGTATTGTTTGTATTTATCTGGTTATGAAAAGTAACTAAAATTATATAATGTAGTGGAGTAAAAAGTACATTTGCCTGTAAAATACGGCTATGTCAAAGTATGACAGAAAATGAAAATATTCAAGTATTTGAATACAGTAGTTGAGTAAATGTACTTGATTACTTTCTATCACTGTTTTTGAACAGGAAAAAAGTGATCAATTTGCGATTAATTGCGAGTTAACTATGGAAAATAATGCAATTAAATATTTAAATCAGTTGACAGCACTAGTTAAAACTTTTCAGAATGCTCCTGCATTGTTTTGCATTTTGACTTGTAGTTGAATAAAAGTGTTTTTCAGTCATACTTCATCATTGAAGATTTCTTAAGTGTTAAAATATCTCTTGTTCTTATTAACCCAATAGAGATTTGTGTTTCATTATAAACATTGTTGTCTAATTTTTCAAGAGAAAAGACTAATGATCGTGGCGACATGTTGCATATGTGCATCTGGTTTATTTGCACACCTCCGTTAAAGTGTAATGCACAGTGTTTATATCATTGTAGACTGTTTTTGGACTTTAGTCTGTTGGTCAGGCATTTGAAGATGTTTATTTCTTCAACCATATTTACATCAGTAGTGTTGGTAAATACAAAAATTTGTTCCTTCGTGCTGACAATAGCCACAGCCCAATTATGTTTTTGGGTCGTCGGTGCATCTGACCCATTCTTGTGAATATGGACGTCAGGAACGCCTTGAGGGAATTTCTTCAAGTTTGGCACTGACGTCCACTTGGACTCAAAGATGATCTGACTAGATTTTGGTCATCACATGTCACTGTCACCTCGCGTTCGTCCCATTCTTGTGAATGCGATATCTCAGGAACGCCTTAAGAGAATTTTCTCAGATTTGGCATAAATGCCTACTTGGACTCGGGGATGAACTGATGACATTTTGGTTGGCAAAGGTTGAGGGCAGTGACCTCACGTCTGTCCTGATCCTGTGAATTTGACTGCTTGCAAAGTGGTAATTCTAGTTTATATTTGAATTTTGTTTAAAACAATAGCCTATCTTTAGGTGGTCCTACTAACATATTCAGTATTGTGCCACTGTTTAAAATGGCTTTTTGTTTGAATCATTTGTTTTCGTGCGTGTTTTCATGACAGACACATTTTGTTATTCTCTGTGGCAAGCTGCACTTGGCCAGCATTTGTAAATGGACAATGTAAGTCAGGGGCTAGATGGAAGGAGAGGAAATCCCACCCAGAGTTTGTCCACTAAACGTGTCTTTGTTGTCTTCCTGCTTGGAGCACAATACAACAAGGTGCCCTTTGCCGTTTATTGCAGCCTTTTAATGTGCTCTGTTGGTGCACAGAATTTTAAAGCTTGCTGCAGAGTGACATTTTTCCTGGCCTGTTGTGTAAAAGCGAAGGGGAGGGGTTCTTTTTAAAATGAGGCAGCTTAATCTGTTTTGATAATAGTGACATGTACTCCTGCAAAAATATTAATAGCACAGAGTAGGAGCCTGTAGCCGTGGCTGATAAAATGAAAGACCTCTGCAGACTGATCATTCTGTCCATATATGGGTTTGAATTGTTAAAACACTGAAGTGAGTAGCACTTTATTGCATTTGACTGTTAATCTACTAGAATGTTGACCTATGGATAGTTCTGTATAACCCACCCTATTATTTACTTAATGTTCATGGCATCTTTAATAGAATCTTGTATAAAATTAGACCTGACTCAGCTGTGCAAGTTATTCTACCATATGAATGGGCTTCAGCACTTTTAAATAGTATTTTATTCACTATAAAATGAGTTTGAATTTAAACATGTAAACCTGATTTCTTGCCACCATGAAATATTAAAGCAGTGCTTTGGAAGAGAGAGCGATTTGCAGCAGGGGCAGATGTGGCAGGATGATCCATGTTGCTGATTTGACCATTTCAATCACTTTCTTCAAAGTTAAGTGTCTGTGTCAGCATTGCTTCCCCATAGGCTTTTGGAAGTGTAAAGACAACAAGCATTTCCTGGTGTGGTCTCTTTATGTGCGTATATACAGACACTGAAGAAAAATATTTTGGGGGGAGGGTCAAAGGACATCAAAAACATTTTTGTATCTGACCAACTGAAGACCAGACAACCTAGCTGACATTCCCAGTCTGTAATGTCTATACTATATACACAATATTTGCTGCATAAATAGACGTATACCTAAGTCTTTTCCTCATGATTGAACTACAGACACTGTTGGCATAAAGCACAGTATTGGATATGTTTAATGTACCTAGTGTATTGTTAACCTGTGTACTTTCCAGCAGAGGGCAGTGTGTATGTGTCTCTATCTCCAAGGATACTAGAACCTGTCCTGTTGTTTGTGCTTGTGATGTTAAAGGTTATTTTTTTGTCTAGAAATCATCAGATGATTTTGTCGTCATGTGGTATTTGATACATATCCACATGATGTAAAAGGTGACCTTATCTAGATATCAATGCACATTAGTTACTGTGTATTTTGTCTGTATATCTGTAGGATTCATACTGTATCAGTCAGTGGCCTTAAATATGCAAATTCTAGGGCTTTAATGAGAAACTTAGCATTTGCATCTGAGAGACATTTATTCTATAATGCCGTTTTTTTAATTTGTCATGTATTACTTTTTTCTCTGCTGCCGAATTCATTCCTCCTTGGGGATTGATAAAATGCATGTTTGGACCTTTTGGAGAATACCTGTGAGAGCAGTAGGAGCTCAGGGCTTTGAGGAGTGTGTTTGTGGTTCAAATCTCAGAGCCCCAAGGAACAGCTAGAAAGTGAACCTGTTGTCATATTGATTGTTGCACAGGGCAACTCCTGTACTGTGAGGAAGGAGGTGCTGAAAACGTGTGCTTGGCCAAACTTCCTCCTCCAGATCAGGGACAGCACTAGGCTTGTTATGATTTCACAACTCAGGCGGTTATGTCATGTGTTTCCACATCAGCTTATTTAAAGTGAGCAGGTGGTATAGATGGTGCTTCGCTTTACTGGAGCACATGGCTGTTACTGGACATGTGAGGATTGCTTCTGTCAAACTGCAGACCTCCCTCGCATCTATTCATTTACTGTTAGACAAAACATTAACCAGTGACTTGACTGGTGCCACTGGAACTGTTGATATTAGTGTGTAGCCTATTGCCGGTGCTTATCAGGCTAGTTACTGCTTTTTAGCAGTGGTTTGTTTATCTCTTCTTGATATTGGAACAAACTCAAAATGTACTGTATCAAAAGATCCAGATCCATCGTATGAACACTTCCCAGATGGTTAAGAAGCCAGCTGATTGTCAGACTTTCAAATTAAGCCAACTCAACTTAGGACCAAAACACGTTTTGTCATGATGCACATTTGCCATATTATACACTGGACTGACACCAGAGAAAAATGAGATTAATGGCACAACCACATGCGCATGAGAGCATGATCACCTCCCTGTGCTGTGAAGAGGTGAGACACAGTGCACCTCATTCACTTTCCCTCTGCGAAAAACAGCCATGTGGTATCAAGTCAGCCTCAAACATTATTGTCTGCTCATATGTCAGTGAAGCATTTGATCTCTTCCTTATTCTTACAGTGCTAGAATGTTATTATGACAAGAGCATGTACCTGTGTTGGTACTGCACATAGTTGATCGTATCACAATGCAGATAAATCTGTGGGACTACTTTATGGATCAGAAACCCGTTGATAGTCATTTTAATAAGCAAACGGCGCTCATTCAGACTAGCATTGCCAGTGTGAAAGCACCTTAGATAAAGGTGTCCACCTCCCATGGACACAGTAGGTTTAATTGTGTGTGATTACAGCCCTGCACGTGTGTGTGTGTGTGTGTGTGTGTGTGTTCATCTGCGTCATCTCAGTTGCATTTCCCAGAGAGAACATAATCAAGTTGTTGTTCCCCAAATTAAATCTGTAGCTCGTTTGGGACCTGAAATATGCCCCCATCTCCTTGCAATACTTACAGTTCAGAACTGAATACTGCCACACACACACACACACACACATACACATATTCATGCTCGTACAGAGGGAATTGCAGGAGGCTGTATCCTGATAGCTTTTGCAGTGATGTGTACAGGCAGCAGAGTCACAAGAACCAGCTGCTTCCCTCATCCTCCGTCTCCTCTTCATCTCCTCCTCCTGTTTCCTTCATCTCCTTTTTCTCCTTTATTCCCAAGTGTTATGATTATCACTGTGCCCCTCTCTCTTCCTGTGCCAGACTACAGCATAAACAACAACCACTAAGATGACACTGAAGGGGGGGGGGGAACCTCCCCTAATGTGTGTAAGCACAGACACACAAGCTGACATCCACACCACCGTATAGACACCCACAGACAAAACAGGCATCTACACTGAGACGGACAAGAGAGACGCCTACAGATGCAGACACCGAGGCGTAGGTAAATCACATGCGCCCACAGGCAGTAGACACACATACACACACAGCTGCTAATGAAGGTTGTTCCCAGTCAAAAGGAGGGAGCAGGATTCCCTCAGTGATTGATGACTCACTGAGGCAATAGCTGTCGCTGTTTGTGCATCATTACTTGTTATGCTGTATTACCATTATTACTACACTATTGCAGAACCAGCTACCTCAGGAGCCCTGTGGTGTCTCAAGGCAGGGCTGGCACGCTTTAAAAATCACCAAGTGAAAAGTCTAAACACTGGTGCAGCAGCATGTTGGCATCCTAATGAGTTGTACGGCACAGCCTGACATCTGGCACAAGGACAAAAGGACATCAAATACAGTGTGCACTGCAGCAGTACAGTCCTGTGCAATACTAGACTACAAATCAGTTAAATCACATCGTTTCCACAAGCCTGTAGTCATCATAGCTGTGTGCTGCGTTTTAGAATAGCCACCAAGGGGATCGTATTTGTAGAAGGACCGTGCACACAGAAATGGCAACTTACAGTTCAGGATTTGTGACATGTAGAGGGAAACGTATACCTTGGTAGGATCAGGGCGGGGGAAAAAGAAGTGTGGACAAATAGGCCGTTTCACAACGATGCCAGCTAATGTTCTTCAGGCTGCTATAATATGTTAATGCAAAAGGATGCTATCTTATTTACCTTGTAGTGTTTCCCCATACTGGTGACTGTGGTTCAGTAGGTAGAGCAGTCATCCCCCAACCGGAGGGTTGGTGGTTCGAATCATGGTGCCTGCAGTCCACATGTCGAAGTGTCCTTGGGCAAGACTCTGAACCCCCAAGTTGCCATCGGTGTGAGTTGGTGCCGCAGATGGCTGCCTCGGTTCTGTACCGGAAACAAATTCCTTGTGTGTAACATACTTGGCCAAAAAGAGGTGATTATCAGAATCTGCCTTATTGGCCAGGTGTGTCGGACACATGAAGAATTTGACTTTGGTACATCAGCTCTCAATGTGCATGTACATATCCCCATGCAAGGGGCAAGTAAACGGTAAACCAACATAAGGCTGAATTATGCATTATTATACTAATTATACAGCAAAGTTAGCATTAACATGAATTGATAGTTAAGAAAATTTCACCTTGGCAACCTTCAGAGTAAGACTTGTTCATCCCAATCCACCTAACATCAAAACAGAACCACATTAAACTTGGCTCTTTAAGCACTTAAAGTTGAACTGTAACGGTTTGTTTGGGCACTGTCTGCATTATGTTAGCTTGACATTATATCGGGAACACAACTCTCCAATTTGTGTGCAAAAGTAACTGATTTGAAAGCATGAATTTTTAATTTGTGCCCAAGTTTCAACAACAAAATTTGAACGAAACAAACCTGCTGCTGCAGGATGCCTCACAATTTAGTTCAGATGATTTGATAATAGAGATGCAGTGATTCGTCACTTAATCATACCACCTCAGCGCCTGAAAATTCTGATGGGTTTTCTGACAATTGATAAAATAATCAGCATATTAATTGATTATGAAAATAACTGGTTGCATCTGTGATTAATATATATACTGTCTATTTAAATAGGGAAATGGATAAAGGACAAAAAAAGTTTAAAAGTGTATAGCATCGAACATTCAGCTCTTTTTGCCAAATGTTTCTTTGTTAAACGCACACAGTGCACAGCTTTATTTGTAGTGTGGGACACGCTGTGACACAGGGAGCCTGTCGCCTCCGGCTGTGCCGTTTAGAAAAGATGTACTCCACAGGTATGTGGCTCATCTGAATAATTGCTGATTGTTGAATTTAACTGAGGTTAGAACTCAACAGGTTGTCTTAAATGTATTAATGAATAATTTTATATTTATAAGTTATCAGCCAACATTGCTGTCCTGGAAAACTGGTCATATTTGAATCTTTTCTATATGTTTATGTACATTATCACCATTCCTTTGTGATTCCTGTAGGTGTAAGTGGGCTTACTTTTGTGAGGTTTGTCTTGACGTGCTTTAGTGATGAAGAGCTACAGAAATGAGTCCTCTGAATGCAGGTTGAACCTACACCCTGTCACATAGAAACTCTATTTTTTGTAGCATGCTTTTTTTAATTGATGTGACAGGAGAGCAGAGTGGGTGGAGGTCCTAAATGGTAAACTCTCTTTGTGCTCCTTATTGTGCTTTAGTGGTTCAGTAGTTCATAAGTTGTGATTCACAGCTCACTAACACACACACACACACACACAAGCTGTGAGCTTCCTGGAGGTAAAACCCACCTCCAGCCTCAGCACCTGCTGATGAGTAGCCACGGGGTCATTCCAGACACCTTGCTCTGCAGTATCATCCCAACCTGTTTTATCTCTGGTTTTCCCCACACAGCAGCCTCCTACTCAGGTTTGTGATGGAACTACTTTTGATGCCAATTAGCTGGCAAGAGTAAAGGACTGGTTTTACTAGATGTGTCACTCTGAGCAGAAACAAGAAGCAGACCTGGCTTCAAGCTCTCGGCTAGAGTCTAAGGCAGGATAGGACTTTCTTTTGAAGAGGGAGGGGGACTGACAACACCCTGTTAGACAATACATATTTACTGTGTGTGTGTCAGGGCGCATTAATATGAAACTCGTACAAGGAAATGAATACTATTAAGCAAGTTATGTAATAAAGTTAAATTGTTCAAAAGCAATTGGAGTCAAAACAGTTACAGAAATAATGCGTACTCTAGTGTGACTACTGTACAGTGCCGTCCCTGTGCACAGCAGAACAATTTGAGCATAAACAACTGTTTTGTGGCCCTGTGAAGTTAATTAAATGAATAAAAACAGAATTTTGTTGCATGCCCTTCCTTTGAAGCTTGGCAGGCTGCTGCTAGTTTAGGAATGTAGTGAACTACCAGCACTTGGCATTTCAGTCACATAAACTCAGAGCTTTAGGCAGTTGTGTTAACACAAACAAGACAGACATCAGTGCAATTCACAGCTGAACTCCATAACAGAATTGTACTGTGGCATTCCCAAACCCATTAAATTACATGAACTATTTACCAAAAACAAAACTAGCGTTATAGAGGACAGACCTGTGGTGAGTTGCATCTTTAAGTATGTGGTACCTTTTTGTAAAGATTGCCAAAGTCTGCTAGTGCTAGCATTCGACCTCACAAACAAGCTTCTAGTGGCAGCGTTAATTCACTCCCCAGCAGCAGTCACTGCAGTCTGATGGGAGCTTAAGAAGAATCAGGGACACGTTGAGTGTTTCAGATTTTTGGCAAAAGACATACCAGTTATAATGGTTGGAAAATGGGTCTCAAAAGCTAATGAAAATATTTGACTGTTATAATCTCACAGGACTGAAATCTTTTTAAACTAGAATTACCCCTTTGCTGTTGTATGCCTCAGCCAACTAGTCAAATTCACAGAAATGGGACAGAGGTGAGGTCACTGAGACGTTGGGCTTTGACCACCAAAATCTAATCACTTCCTCCTTGAGCTCAAGTGGACAGTTGTAGATGTAAATGTGAAGAAATTCCCTCAAGGCATTTCTGAGCTATCACCCTGAGAATGAGCCCGATGGATGGACAACCCCAAGACATATTGCCTCTGGCCACAGCTGTCACCGGCAAAGAGGTATCAAAAACAGTGCTGTTCCAGCTTTATGTACAGTAGAATGCACAGAAAGGTATGAGCAGCTTTACGCACATGCTCTGCCGATGCTAGCCGTGCATCAGTGAATTACATTGCTCAAGCCGTGTGACTCGAGTCCCCCACCTCTGCTTGTAGGACTTGAAACTGAATATCCTCCTTAAAATTGATCCTGCAAAGAGTTCTTGTAAACAAAGCGTGTTTACATTTGGTTGTACTCACCATAGCACATTGATAGATCTCATGGATGCACACAAACATGTTGAATGTGTTTCCAACCTTGGTATAAATGCATATATTAATAATTTCCTGTATCGCCCTGTCCTAGCCTCCAGATGTGTAACTGTGTGAGAAGAACAGCCTTCAGCAGAATGTTTCTTGTGCACTCAAAGAAGACTGGCAGTGGAACAAGGAGGAACAGACTGCATGTTAGAGTTGTATAAATGTGGCCTGCCAGGTGAAACGGTGCTGTTATGCATGGTGGGGAGCAGTCTAAAGAGCACTTAGTGTACTTTCCTTTGGCACTAAAATTTACTAAAAGCCTTGAACACCAGCAAGCATCAACAAACAGGACCCCTAAAGATGTGCTACTCCCAAACCATTCACTATAGTCAAAGAAAAATTAGGACAGAGATTCAAATTGTCAGTGTTGGCTCCTATTTTCTACACTGACCTAAAATGTGTTGACAGCAAGGGTTCATTGTCTGGGACAGTTGAACACAACATATGGCTGTGGCAGCTTATATGATGCCACTTGTGCCCTCGGGGTCTCTATTGCAGGCTGACTGCATAGGCCCCTGGCTAAAAACAAATATTATGACACTAATACCTAGGGACACAACTTGAATTTGTTTATTTTCCACAACCTAGCAGGGAGCATCTACCCAAAGCTGGAGTGGAATATTGTGGTTAAACTGAATAATTGTAGATGAGGTAATGAAAAGCTTTTCTTGTTCAAACATAGAAGCTGTTTTGTTTTTAACAGCCATGTTGTGCTGGAATCTTATTCCTGGCCACGATAGCAGCTATAATTTGACAAATTAAATATTTCTGTTTACATAACTCCCCTTTCCCTGGCTCATGATATTTTGACAGCGAGTGCCAATGTGCTCTTTAACTCAGTCTCCCCATGGTTCAAGTTTAAACAATATTATTGTGAGTTGACTGTGTCACATACTGGTGTTTTGGGTGACTGTTAAAGTGGCCATGGCACTTTGCCTTGTTTTCTGACTTGTTACAACGGCGAATTATCGTCTTAGACGTGACCTAAAGCTCAAAAAATTAAGCGTACGTATGTTCTAGTATTTCTATGCAGAAGCAACTGGGTTTATTACACGTCTCTCAAACTCGTGCTCATGAGACTTTTTTTTTCCCCCTAACAAAATAAAGTATTACGTGATAGTTTAAAGATTTCCTCGAATGGTCATCTCCAGGCAGTTGCACGTTCATGTGGGCTTACCTGACATCCATGGTGCCATTGTAAAAGTGGAATTTTTCAACTGCACCTGGTTTTGTGGATATATTTTTCCCTCCTGCTGCTGCACTGTGACCAGAGGATGTGGAGAAAAATACAGGGTCTGAGGTTAGTGCATGTCCGGGAATGTACAGGGACTCATGTTTTACTTGACCAGGTCTAACCTATGATCAGCCAGCCAGTGAAGACCTCGCGGTGGTGACTGATCAGCTCATCAACGCTGGATTTCCCTGGATCACAGTACCTGTTTGTTCTGGCTGCTTGAGGCTGGTGTGTCTGCTGCACGTGATGTGTTGTGGGTTAACAACTCATGATGTTATTGTCAGTGCTACGCTACCTGTTTGAATTAATTTCACTACTTTGGGAATGTGGTCGCCTGTAACGCAAGGGATTTGTGGGGGAAGACTCAGTTATCACTGGTTGGATGTATCGAGCTTTACGTTTCCACTACTCATTGGGTCATAACACTAAGTGTAAAAAACAAAACGAAACAAACACACGGCGCATGAAGGATCACGCCACAGAACAACAATCATCCACTAACAGAGACTGTATGAGCAGTTTATCAAACAGCTGTTGAACATAAACTTGTAGAAATGTGATGTCTTCACCACTGAAGCCCCCATTTTACCTCTAAACCAGCAAGTGAATGTCTGCTTTTCATGAATAACTTTCAAACTAATGATATCCTCGTCATTCTAGATGCCAGCAGTAGATTTTCATGGCCAAGCAATTATATTATGAAGGACCAGTTCTACCTGTGGTTTACTCTTGTTGTTGTTGTGCTCTTCTTCCATTGAGGCAAAATTATTAGTCAGGGTTGCAACTGAAGGAGGATGACAACAAGACTATTAATCAGTAGCTGACGATATAGAGTAGATGTAGACTGCAAGAATGAGGAGAGAAATATGGGCAACAAAGGTCAGCGTTGCAGCTACATGTTAGATGATGCAACTATAGTTCTACATAAAACCTTTAGTTTTTGATAATGAGATGTCTTTGTCTTAAACCACTTTAAAATGCTACAGTTCCCAAAGCCCAAATTGATTTTTATCTAACCAGCAGTCCGCATCGTATTAGTATTCACACTACAATGATATAAAATTGACAGAAGCAGCAAATTCTCACATTTCAGAAGCTGGAAACCGACCAAGACCAGAGCAAGACCGGACATCCTACAAACATCTGTGTATTAGAGGAGCAAGAGAGAGACCGCCAGTGAGCGAGTGTGTTTCTGAGTGATGTCAGCTATGGGTCCTGGGTTGGACTTGGGCATGATTTGGTTTAGATTCAGTACGATCGGCAGTGTTTTGCAGAGAAAGACAAAGCAATGCTTCCCAGTGAGTATAAAGGCGGGCATGTTGTCTGAAATGATCGTATCGCACTCTTACTTTCACGTTCTTCCCATCTTGGTTTGACATTGTCCTAATGCACGTCAGTATGGATGTCCAAATGTAGGTGCATGTTAATAAGGTAATGCACAGAAATGAGCTCACATTTGTGGTGAAACTAATTTAGTTTGTCTAAACTATATGATAAAGTAGGTGAGCTGGTTATAGTTGACAGCAAGAGGACCTGGTGCATGTTGGGTTTCTGTGTTGAGCTGAGTGTTGAGGAGGTGTGTCATGACACGAGGTTTGCCTTGCTGCATGCTGACCTGCGATAGGCTGCTTACTGGTAGGCTGGGATAAAAGAGTAACGGTGGAAAAGAGAAGGCAGTAGGACCCAGCGGCGAGACAGTGAGTAGGCAGGCAGAGTGGGGCTGAGTCACTGCATGTGTCTGAGAGGCAGTCAGAAACCGAGCAGAGGTGATCTCACACTCATCAGCACAGGATAACACAACCATGATGGGTTGACTTTGGGGGGAGGCGGTTGGAGAGAGGAAGTGTGCGTTCGCCACCCCTTGCTCAGCTATGGAGGCCAACAAAGTTCTTCATTTCGTGCCTTCAGGTAAGTGGGTGAATGCTCTGAGTGGCTCTTCAGCTGTGAATGACAGCGGTGACTGGGAGAACCTTGGGGTTCCCTACCTACAGTAGTGAAACCCGAGAACCCCCTGTGCAAAACATGCAGGCCACTTCCACTCCGAGGGATGGCGGATGTTTGGGTGCGCTTCTGTTGTACAGTAAATAGTTGCTGTGTCTTGTTTTTGCTTTTTCTGTGTACTTAGGAATGTGGCATTGTTCTCTTTTGGACAGAACCTGTTTTTGTTCTCTTTAGGGGAGGTTGGTTTGTAGAAGCCTTGTTGTGTTTACAGAAATACAGATGTTTTTTTGCATTTTTGTTTTGAGTATGCATTTGCTGCTTCTCTTTTTTTCTTCCTCTCCTTGTTTGTGCTTGGTACTGAATGCGGCACGAGAAATTTCCTGCATCCTATTCCTTCCATACCATGAGTGAACCTTGAGAAACGATTGAATTGAAATCCCAAGCCAGAATACCTGTCAAGCAGAGGAAGCCTGGGCTCATAATGCACTTTCTCATATGTTGCACTGGGGGAGCTTGTGCATGTGTGCTGCCGACACGGAGAAGGATCGACACATCACAAGAAACTGTGTGCTGGATGAGTAGCTGTTCACGGATTTCAGTAAATGAAAAATTGAGAGAAAAGAGGTGTACATTCATATAGCTCTGTGTGTGTGTGTGTGTGTGTGTGTGAGAGAGAGAGAGAGAGACAGAGACACAGACAGATTAGTGCTGGTGACAGCCACAGGAGAGCAGTGAGTTCTCCCCTCACTGAAAGTCCTCTGAGAGCCCAGAGCCCATTTGGAGGTGTGATGCGGCTGCCGCCTCACTTTCATTTTGTCTGGGAAGGCAGAGCGGGATACTGCATTTGTGTGTGGCGAGGGTGTTGTGTGGGATAATGCAAGTGCAGGAAATTACCTGAGAATGTGTGTATGTGTATGCATGTGTGTTTTTGTTGGAGAATATACAGCTCCGTGTGTATGGGATAATGTGTGGGAATCAATCTGTTTGGGTGTGTTTTTGTATGTACAGTATGTATTTGTCAGAGTTCAGTCATACTCTGGTGAGGTGTGTGCGTGAGCATCATGCACTGTGCACACTAACTACATCTCAGTGTGTGTCGGGCGTTATGGACACAGCTGTGGCTTGTCCTCTGAAGATAAATTTGCATTCATTTGCTTTAGGATGTGATTGGAGTCGGAGAGGGCAGGTTTGGTCCTTGGAGCTGAACCCAACACACGAAGGGCTGATGTTTGTGTTGGTAGTGATAGAAATGTGTTGTGTAACTTAGCCAAGGCTTTGAATGTGCAAATTATTGTTTCACTGTCCAGCAGTATATTTGCAGGGATTTGATGTTATTGATCACCGCCAGTGACTTATTGATTACTTTGCCAGTTGATTAGATTTCCTGCTGTCAAAACTCACCTTACCGCTTTCTGGATCTCCAAATTCAGCAGCTTTAATGCGCAGCACCTCACTGCATATGTAACAGGAACATGTTGTCCATCAATGATCCGCTGCAGCAAACCCTTATTGCAACGTATCGTGAGCGATCTTCCACATCGTGTCATTGTCAGTGACCTGCTGACAGGTGAAGGAGCAGCTGTGGGATTCACTTTATGGAGCTGTAAATTACCACAGAGCTTTCACATGTAATTATGTGTGATAATACTGCAGAGAGTTGATCTAATACAGGGGTGTAGAGTGATTTATGTTATTTAGTTTGCTTGGTCTCGATGCGCTGCAGGTTCTAACAATGCAGCGTGGTAATGTATTAACGGTGTTTCAGCTGTGGCCCTGAGGATCGTTGTTGTTGTTGTTGTTGATTCATTAGTAAAAACTGATATTGAGATTAAAGCAATTAATCACATATTGCTAAAGTTTTGGTTTTCAGTGCGCTCACATTGATCATTTTACAGATTTTTCTTCAAATTAATTTGCTAAAAACAAAACAAATTTGGTTAATTTATACTCTTGCTTTACACGTGCACCTTTTTTTTTTTCCTAATGTAATGCATAAGTGGATTGTTGCATTGCACATCAGGTTTTATGCATTTTTGACAAACATTAAGGTTTAAATTATTTAAACCACATTCAGTCAGAATTAAAAATATTCAGTATGTCAGAACAAACTAAGCAGAAAAAATGTTTGGTTTTCAAATGTGCAATTTTTTTCATGTGTACAACTAAATGATTTTATGATTAGATTATTTAATAAATTGAGTCACCAATGGCCGTTACTCCAGTACACAGTCAGGTTGCTCCTTTGTTTGGCTACTTGCCAAACACCCTTCTATTAACTGACTAGTTGATAAAATTTTGTGAAGAGCCCTGTCTAGCTACAAAGAGTTTACTGAAAGTAGACGGAACCAGCTTTGCAACAACAACATCCTAAGAACCGTAAATCCAGCCACTCAACTCAAATCCACACCTGCAGTTCTGATTAAACATCATAATTACAACATAAAACTGAAGTCTCCCAGCGCTATGCTCACAGCGTGTCAGTCTTCAGGTGTGACAAACGGGCCGGTAATCAGTGTTGCAGCCGTGACCCGCAGAGCCAGAACATGTCGGCACGGCGGACACATACTGGCTATGTGAATTAGTAGTTCAGCCATGTGGAGGTGTGTTTGAGTGAAGATGGATGACGTGTGTGTGAGCGTGAGTGTGTGTGCTGTAGATGTGACAGTGATCTCTGATCAGTATTCACCGCTGGCAACAGATCTCAGAAGCTCTGAGCTCTGAGCTCAGCCATCTGGGCAGAGGAGAAATGCACATACAAATTATTATACAGTACGGCACACACACGTGCAAATACACGCACCACTAAAGTATCAGAAAAACACATCCATGCAAGACATGACGAGGCAGCCACACACGCAAGTGTAATGACACGAGCATTTTTTTTTTTGAAAATTCTGACACACCTATTTGCACACGCAGAAATACACACTCACGCCAACTGTCACAGATACTGTCCATACACACAGCACATAATTATATACACAATTCATTCTATCTACATAATTTGTTGGTTTACACACACAACAATTATGTGGATGTGTCAGCACAGACGCTCACTGAACACAGAATGAAGACTGCATCCATTACAACTCGCATGTGCACACACATATACACGCACACTTTGTCTTTAGTTTTATCTGTCTTCTGTTTTTTCCGTCTCCCTCGCCCACACACACTGACATACATGCACACTCTTTTATCTGGATAGTTGAATCCATAAAATAAGCGCACACAAACATACACAACTGTATCGGAACAAGTGTGTATTTTCGGGGAAAGAGGTAGAAAAGGCGCATGACAAGGCTTTAGAAGTACAAAGAGTGATTTGAACACACTCAGGCCTGCAGTATTTAAATTATGATGCAAACACTTCCTGTCATTTTTGCAGGATTGTAATCAGTGTGAGGCTCGTACTTTTGGGGCGATGTGTTGGTCTTTAATACATTCACAGTCTTTATTTTCAGAGTAGCAGATGTGCAGAAATTTCTAAAGGTGGCTGTATTGTTTACATTACAGTGAGCTGATTGTTAACCTGTATGTGACCAGTGTCTGGTTTCATGTGTGGATTGTATGACTCGGTATATCTGTGACAAAGGGTTTTTAATTGTCTAACACAACTAGACAGCTCTCACAGAGTGCAGACCTCCACCAAGGACAACTGTTTCCCCATAATGCCATAAAGGGCAGTATTCCTATGACGGTTTGACCCTCATAGTGTGATAGGTTGACTATGAAAACCTACTGCTGGCGTTTGGAATGACACTGATATCATTGCTAGTTTGAAAGTTATTCCAGAAAAACAATAGACATGGCCGACATACAGTCGTCGGTTAAGGGGTAAAACGGGGACTTCAGTGAGTGGACTGCGGGCGAAGTGGTGAAGACCTGCTCATCCAGTCTCCGTTACTGGCTGAGTGTTGCTCTGTGGAGTGAGGGGGGGGGGGGACACTGGTCACTGAGGGAAGGAGGAACGCAACCAAATACAGAGATGTCCTTGAAGAAATCCTGCTGCAGAGCGCAGCGACCTGAGACTGAGGTGACAGTTGACCTTTCTGGCCAAGGCAGCTTTATTTATATAGCACACTTCAATTGCTTTACATAGGAGAGGGAAAACAGTAGCAGCATTCAAACAGAATAAAATCAGATATGGCAAAATAAACATTTTTAAGATAATAAAATATAAATGTTAAACAGTCAGAAACATGGCAGTAAAGCAGTTACAGTAGAGGGGGAAAAAGCTGTCAGTTACGCTGAATGCAACACAGGAAACAGAAGTGCAGCAGAGAAACCAGTCAAAGGTGCAGGAGACCACAGCAGTCTTCAGTTTGGGTTTGAAAGTGACAGAGCTGGGGCACATTTAGGGTCATGTTGGGAAGGAATAGCCGTTTTATCCATTAGAAAAATGAAGAGGTGAAAAGAAGCCACCATAGATGGTCTTATACTTGTATAGCACTTTTCTATGCATTGCAGCACACAGTGCTTTCACAAGCTGTTTGGCCATTCACACACTGGTGACATCCCGGGAGCAAGAGCTCAAGGACACTTAGACATGGGCTGGAGAAGCTGGCAATCGAACTGCCAACCTTCCAGTTAGGGGACGACCTGCTCTGCCTCCTGACCCAACAGCCGCCCCACAGTTTAGGGCTGCAACTAATAACCATTTTAATAATTGATTAATCTGTTGATTACACAACAGGTCCTTACAGTGCTAACAAAAACACACTAAGATTTAAAATAATGTGGGCTATATGTTCATATGCTCCAATAGATAATTAAATTTAACTATCTTTTTTTTTTTTTTATCAAATAGTTGTTGCAGCCCTACTGTAGTTAAATCTCTGTTCTGCCTCTCTCTTCATGTGCACAGTTTGACGTGCGCTAATGCACACGTGTCATTTGTTGATACAGTTAAAGGAAAAAGGAAGAGCGCTTGTTTGGATGCTTTGGATCTCCCCACTAATGCAAACACAGCAGAACATTTGTCACAATAAAATTAAATTTCATAGATGCATAAATCAGTATTGTGATCTTAACATGATTAGTCCAGCCTCCATCTTCATGTCAAATCCACAGTCCGGCTGAGTTTCAGCTCAGATGTTTTGCAATCATGTCATCCTCTGTGTTTTTATCATAAGACTCAGGTTCTTTGTTTTTACTAATTTTCACAAGCTCCCATATTTTTTAAGGAGCAGACAGTTTTAAACTGATCTTTTTATGTGAACCGACCCAAATCGGTATTAATTAAATTCCTTATCATGGACAAGACTAAGTTATATCTTAGAACCAAGGCCTGAGGAGTGCTCAGGCAGCAGAGAGACAGTGATGTGTGACTGCTGGCTCTGCTGGATTTCCTTCAACATCCAATAGAAATCAGTGTTGATGCTCTGACAATGAGCCAAATATTATTCTAGCCAGTTTATATATTTATGGTCATAAAATGTTATTAATTCAAATGCAACTTTAAAAAAACAAAGTAAACATTAGTGATCAAACCCGACTGCGTCAGCTCAGGCTACAGTATGTTCTGTTCTGGGAAAAAATATCTTTCGACCTTAATGCTCAACTTCGTTGTTGGATCTAATCTTCTTGTGTTGATGGTTCACATTCACTTTTGTGACATGTATCCTGCCTACAAGAAAAAAACATCATTTGTGCAATCGTCGTCTGTGTACTAGGATATTTTCCTTCCAGTTTGACTTGATCAGAAACTTCTCCGTAAATGTCCAACAACATCCTGGTCTCTCCACTGAACCCCCGTCGCGGTTGTTGCGTACCTCGACCTGGCTGGCGCTGAATGACGACGACATATATGACATCAGATACCAGAAATACAGGTGGTTTGTTCACACTTTTGTGAAAAAAGATTTGGGCCTCTTCAGCAGGTAATGTGAACACAGCAATAATAATGTTTGTATACTGCTCCATACTGTTGCATCTCCATTGCCTTCATGCACTGTGCAAGGTTTAGGAATTATTAAAATCTAATCTGAATTACATCCCAATGTGGAACTTACCAGCTATTTAAATAGCCTGTTCCTTTAACACCATGTACAAAATGGTCCATGGTATTTAACATGTGACTCTCTCAAACCTTTTATTCTGCATGTCTTCATTGCTTTAGTCCCTCCAGATGTGGATGTATAAAAAGCATCTATTGTCCTGAAATGGGGTTTAATACTAGTGTGCTGCAGTGTAGCCAACCATCCAGTAATCATAAATTAAGTTTGGCTGAATCCAGTTATTTTTTAACCCTAATTATCAGGACAGTCTCGTAATCGCTGACAATTATCGGAGACGTTTCTCTGTTTAGAAAAATTGTTTTTTCTAGTTTGCTTCATTTATAGCAGCGAAGTATTCTTAGGGTTTTTTGGGGGTGGAAGATAAACTGATGTTGGTGCAGATTTGATCCACTTTAATTTGACGTCACAGGGAGGTCGTGTCTGAATCCCAGCATACAATACTGTAGATAATTTAAACTCAAACATAAAGCAGATTGCTGGCCTCCTGATTTAAGTCAGAAGAGTCCGAAGAAGTGAGAATCAATGAATGGAGACATTCTTACATACACACATGAAGTTGATGTAGCTAGCTTTTAAACAAACGCATAAATGCACACCTTAAGAAAATAAATACCACACAGCATTGGTCCTTGCCCATCTTTAGTTGTGACATGCCACTTCAGTCTTCTGCTGTGTAATCTGACTACAGTTTGCTGCCACCTTCTATACGTACATTTGCTGAAGATCACAGCATCCTCTACAGGTTACTGCACAAGAAACACTGCTGTGCACAGGAGTGTTTCAGTTCCCATTTAATATTGCTCATGTATGGTCTGCTAACCAGAACCATTTCTACTGTGCAGAGTACTTTGTTTTTGCAGTGGATTTAAATTAAAACCCACAAACAGGACAGAGTGGTCGACGTGGCCTCCTCGATACGTGCACCCTCCTCCCAAACATTAGTTATTCCAAGATGTCAGAGGATGCTTGTATTTATACTCCCAAATCTTGATTGTAAAGCTTCTCTATCCATGCGCCTGGGCAGTAATATCAAGTAGAGTGTGGCAGTATGTATAGCAAGTACAATGCAGACTCGCATCTTCTGACATGTTCTGAACTGCAGAAGCGAGGACAATGATGTTACATGAGTCGTCTGCCAGTGTGTGTTGCACTTCCTTCAGACTCGTGTCCTTTTTGTTCTTGCCACATGTTGTGATGGTGTAATTAGCATAATCCACAATTTCACCCACATTCCATCACATGTGGCTCATATACAACCTGCAGCTGAGGTCTGAGTAGATGTACAATTGGTGGTGGCCAGTTAATGTAAAGTAATGTGACTTTGTAGCACTGGTGCAGAGGCACAGCAGCACAGTTCACACTGAGCGACATGCTGTACAAGGGCAGAAGGAGGCCACCCTCAGCGTAGGGCGATGGTATATTGGACATATTGACTACACAAACCACTCTCCACCTGGTGTCAGGTGGAGAATTAAACAAGACAGCTAGCACTGAGACATACTGTAGGACGATAAGCTGGAGGACAGTCGCTAGCCAAGGTTGCTTAATTTAAATTCTGTCAGCGTAGGGTGGAATACAACTAAGTTAAGCAAAGCGACAGCTCCTGAACAGGGCAGGGCAGAACACTGCCGCTGCTGAGGTTACTGCTTTCTCATCAGGGCCCTGCATACTGAAAAGGTATGAATACTCAACTGAAGGCTCGTTTGATTAAAATGGACAGTTTATATTTTAGTTGATATAAAATGTCACGTTCTCTTGTTTCCTTCTGTTGAAGTTGAGACGCCAGAATCCAAATTACATTTTTCCACATTTTACAGAGGGTAGGAATATGCACGATGTAAACATATAGAGACCTCAGATAAGGCAGAGAGCTGTACAGTAGACTAGACTTGGCGCCGGTGTTTCATCCTCCCGCTGCCACACATCGACCCTGTGGGGGGACATCCGCAAATGAAAAGCAGAGAGCTGTGCTGTCGAATGGCTGGCTGGCTGGAGAACAGGGAGATGGTGTCCCGGCTTTAGTCGAATAAGAGGAAGAAGGGAATATGCAAGCAATTAGCAGGAATTCCCTAGCACCCCCACCCACCCCCATGAAAATCATGGCAGCCAATTTCTGCAGCAAGTGGTTAGCTGATATGTCTAGTGGAACAACACCCTCCGTCACTTGCTCACTACAAACAACACACATATGAACCCACACAGCAGAGCACCCCTGCTGCAGCACCCAAGCATAATCCTACACCTGTGTGTGTGACAGTGACACAGGACGGAAACATCAGCAAAGAAGAAAAGGAATGAGAGGGAAAATGGAAAATGTCAAATTAGACGGAGAAAGGACAGAAGTGTGTGTTGGGGGGGTGGGCTGGATGCTGGGGTTGGAGGGGTTTAAATTGAAGCGTGTTCCTGCGTTAACCACAGTCACGATGCCTCGGCGTGCTGCAGACGGGGTTGGATTCATCTGTGAACTTGCAGTAGCCAGCTCACTACAACTGTCAATCGCTCTGAGGTGAAAGGACCAGAGGATTACTGCAAAGCTTTTCAGTCCATAGACCTGACGCCAGGAGGCAGATTTTAAATTCATGGGGGGAAAAAACAGGCTTGAAAACAAAGGATTTAATTTTTTGCACAAATGTAAATTACACAGTTATTCAGTAAACTACATTAAGGGCAGTGGTGCAGCGTTCACTGTTTGGCTGAGGCATATTTCAAAGCCATCTGTCAGTCACAGTATGAAATATTCCTGTTGCAGTATTAGTTCTTGTTTAGCTCTTTAAGTGGCTTTGTACAGTTTGCTTGTGGTTCTGTCCTCATTCTTGTTTTTCTGCACCTTAACCTGAAACAACTCTGCTTTCATGTTTTCTTTTATGTAAACGTACATGCACAAACCACGCATGTTAAAAATCGTCTCTGATACACCTTCTCAGACAACACACACTGTCTCACACACTCATAACCAGCATATGGCTGGATGCATACATGCATTGCTAGCCAGCCCAGCCCGAGTCCACCTGCTTGCCAGACGGCTCAGTCGTAGCCAGCGTCGTGGTCACGGCTCTGCTGTGACATCATCAGCCGCCGGCCTGAGGGCACAGCTGTCTGTAGCAGAGCCAGCAGCTCTTCTCCTTAATCAAAGTTATCATGTGCAGATGTAAACACAGGAAGACTGACACTGAACATTTTCAACATCAGTGCAGCAGCAAAAGAAAAATGTCATGGATAAAACGGTAATGAGAAGTGTGTCCTGCAGAAGGAGGCTTCCAGTTTAATTGTGATGTTTTAATTATTTTATTTTTTTTGCCAGTCACTCCTCTCAATGTGGTTCTGCAAACTCAAATGTCTGCCCATTTCTTTGTTAGCAATAGAAGCATCCCTGCCTGAAAACGCAGAGGAGAGCTTCCTGCGAACTTGGTTCATTATAGCCTTGAGTTTGAATAAGGATTTCTACCAATCTGGAAACTGAAGGACAAAGGTTGTTTTTGTTCTGTCGATGTGACTCATTGTACGTCAAGGTTTTTTGGATAAAAGCATCTGTCAGATAATGTGGCCTTTAATGTGCCCGGCTGGAGGACAGTACAGTACAGGCTGTTTAGTGGACTGGAATTTTTAAGGACTTACTTGCCAAAACATATTAATAACCTGCAGATATTATTGATAAGCTCTCACATATACATGACAGACCAGACATACGGTGTATACTATACATGACAATAAACAAGTTTATTGCTAAATCCCTTAAGAATGCTGTATAATGAAGGACAGAACCAGAACATTTCTTGCAATTTAGCTTGAAGAATCAATTACTTGTTCATTAAATGAGTTGCCAATTTCCTGTCTATTCATTTCAGCTCTAGAGAAGGTTTTGTTGGCTGCATGTAGTATGGATTAGTTTAGCACCCCGAGAGCGTGAGCCCTTTCAAATGTGTAAATGCATTTTGTAGACTGGAAGCTTTCATAGTCTTGACCACTCCTGTTTCAAATATTTGATTGAAAATGATGTTGACATCTAAAGTAAATGAATTTCTTCTGGAAATGTGAAATTTTATTTTACTGCCGGCTTAGGAAACTGACATTGGGAGGGTTGTGTACTGATTTGTGGCTGCTGGAGTTTAACATTATGTGAATTAACTTTAAAGATTGTGTATGAAAACTGTAAGGAGTTGAAGACATGAATCTGGCATGAATGTGTCATGGCAGAAGGAGTTGAAGACCAAGAAGCAAATTGCAGGTTGCATGTGAGCGTGAAGAATGAACAGTACAAAACTTGCCCTGGCAGAGCTGGGATGAAACTGACTGTGACCTTGTGTGGTTATGATGAGTTTAAAAATCAAGCCAAGTCGTGTTTCCTCACATATTGAATCATCCAAGCCAGATCTGACATGAACCTGCACCTCCCTGATAAAGAGCTCAGTGGGTCCGGCACAGCACAAATACCGAGATGGCTTCTCACCTGAGCAATTGGTCCATCCAGTTTTGGGTGCCTACCCAATACAAGATTCTTGAAGAGTAGTCCTTTCACCACCAGCTCTTCCTGGTGAATCCTGAGGTTTCCCAGACCAGGATGCTAAGGATTTGCCTTCAGCTGGTGATGGAGAGGATTGCACGTCTCTGTTATTGTTGAACTTGAAGCTCAAACTCTAACTTAAAACAAGTGAATTCACCTCTGCCGGGTTTACAGTATATACAAAAAAAAATAGTATTACTGTTTCATCTACGGATAAATAACGATACCAGCAAATGAGTAGAAGTGCTGAGATAAAGTTCATATATACTGACATCTGTTTTGTTTTTTGTTTGTTGTCAAACCTCTGACTAATAACCATGTGCATCCACCTGATGAGTAACAGGTTCAGTTACCAGTGTGGTTTAGTCGAGAGAGAAAAATTGTGTACATGTGCCCTCTTATTTAACTTTATGCCCCTTGGGAAATACCATGCATTGCAAGCAGCCATTTACAATGTGTGCATAATAAGCATGCTGCCTGAAGTTCTTTCAATTTCCTTGGTAATAAAAAAGGAGACAAATAAAGGCCAAATGGGGGCTTGCTCTTTAAGATGTGTATATGAGCAGTCAGAGCGGCCCTGAACAGACCATCAGGAGGAATTCCCTCTCTGCCTGGGACCTCTCAACAACCACAGGTGACCCTTTGGGCACAATTGGCCAACAAAAAGTCCAGCCTCCTCCTAGGTGCTGGCCCAGACTTCATAGATTCTCCTACAAACACAGCAGGAGCACCTTTTATTCTCTTTCACTCTTTACTTCACACTCTCAGCCTCACCTCCCCCACAAATTCCAGGGTTTGTCCCTCCCAGGGGTTCTGGCATCTTTTTAGCATGTACTTGCAGTGCACTGCCTTGCAGCAGATAAGTCTGCATGGCAGAGAATATGAGCAGAGTGGAGCGGTGAGAATTTCCGCTCCTGGCTCACGCAACTGTTTGTGCGCACCACTTCCCCACTCAAAGCCACACCAGGCTGCTCAGTTCATTATCACTCCTCGCTCGACTCAGATTGCATCCTGCTCCACTTAAGTTTCCTTTTTAACTTGACCTGTAGCCTTTCTTCCCAAAGAACAAGGAACAATGTCTACATTTTTCCAAATAGAAATGATTTATTTCGAATTAGTTAGGCCTGTGTAACAAAGAATATAACACAATGTCTTGGGTAAAAGTCAATCAGTGGACCTGATTTAAAATATATAATACACCTGTATGACCTTTCACTATCCTTTTTAAAGTACTTTAGGAACTCCCTTAGTGAGCTCGCAACAGCTGATTATTTTTTTTGTTGGATGATACACATCCGAGCAACATTTTGATGCAGTCTGTACTAAGTTAGAGTAATGAGTCACTGCCAGTGAAGTTGTTAGAACTGTCGTGGATTGTATAAGGTCCTCCACCTTTGACTTGATATGATACCTGCAGGCAGTATTAATGCACTCATTTAACAACACACTATGAAATCAAAGGTCAAACAGGTCAACCCTCTAGAAATGGCTTCTTTATATATTGATCTGAACAGGTACACAGATCCGTGTGCTGTTGTACACATCAGTGTTCCAGTGTAGTCAGTTAAATTCTAGATGCAGCAGGAGCAGAATTAAAACCTGGCTGTTTTGGCAAATATCTATCTGAAAAAGGAAGGGATATATTTGTGACTTGCTTTTTAAGAAGTCTTTTTTTATAGGAACACTAAGGACTGCTGCACATTTTTAGTATTGGTCTGTGGTCTTTTGGTCTCTGTCTTAAAATTCCAGAAAGGTGTTTGCATTGCTCCATCTTTAGTATTTGGTGATGTACATTTGCTACTCTCTAAAATACTAAAGCACATGCTAATTTCATAGGGGATTGGAGGAGGTGATCATTACTTAAGCCCCGACTTCACCCACTGCTCCTCTGCTTCTTTTACTAATAATACCTCAATCCTCCTTTAGCCTCTTTCAGACTGTGCCGCGCTGCACCACAATTGCAAAAGCTTGTTCTGTCTTGTTCCTGTTTTCATTTGCACCCAGTTTCAGGAAATTATATACATGTAATATCTGCCCAAATTCCCCTCTAACTTAGGGAAGGGCATTTGCCACCTTTGATGAGAAGCCTACCTGGGCTTTGTTTAGTGAAAGATGCAGCCTGTAAACGGTTTTGTTCTGGCATTAATGTGTCATGGCAGAAGGGCTGGATTTCCCATAGTGGTCAGTTGTACCGAGATGGTGCTGTGACTTGGTAACAGAGGTGGTGAATCATATTAACTATGGACACGTGCATGCACCTACAGTACAGCTTCATCTCAGTCTTTGACTGGGGAGTCCAAATCACAGCCACTATCCTGACTGTACTCCTCACAGATGTATTTTCTTCTAAAGGACTGTGGGAAGTCATGCTCCCTTCAAATTTTTTTTTTCTCTTTTGAGAATGCAGGGATCAAAAAGGGGATTCAAAGCAGAAAGAATTCTCAGCTGCTGGTTGATTCCCAGCCCACAGTGGTATTTGTGGTTTTACAGACAGAAATCGTAGGAACATCTTGGGTAACAAACCCTTCTGTCTGTCTTATTTTTCAAAAGGCTGCTACTAGCTGTGTCATTAGTCCTCTAACAGATGCAAAAACCGCAGTCTGTGCAAAGGCAACAAGCAGCTGACTGCCATCTTTGCAGATAGCGGAGGAGGGTTTGCATCTATCAGGACAAAATCATTTGTCATGTGCCATGTAGTGACACTACATCAAGTGATGAGTGGAGCAGATGGTGCCTGACTGGTGCGTTTTTGACATGTAAACTTAGCTGACTGACAGATATTTCTCTCATGTACATGTTGGGCAATGATGAAAGGACTGACTCTAGTAGTAGAGTAGCAGACTCGCATAGGAGAACACCCACGCACAGATAGCAGATCAGGAAAAGTCACAATGTATGTGCGATGCTATTCTAATTAGTTCTGACTTCCTGCATGCAAGTAGACAGCTTCCTCTTTTCTGCAGAAATGTATTTGTTTTGCATGAACTCTTGCGGTTCTCTTCCTGGAAGAGCTCTATCAAATGGCTTGTGTTTACATCAGCTACTGTTTTGTATTTGTTTCATGATTATAAAATAAGAGAGAGAGCTGATTAATAATCGATAAAATCCAAGGGCTTTTAAAGCTCACCTGAACAGTAAATTATACACAGACCAGTAGGACTTGTACCATACACAGTATTTTATGTCGATAGCTGCAGAGTCTGGATGTACAGAAAACAGGACAAACAAGCTCAGACATGGAGGTGGAAGTCTTTGTTGCACAGTGTCAGAGTATAGAGAAATGGGTGGCATGAAACCCCACTGTTTTGTGTTTACGCATGTAAATGTATAGACAAAGTTGATGGAATGACACTGTTGGTATCTAAAAACAAACAAATTGAGTATTTAACTCCAAAATCCATATGTTTCTTTCATCCTTACAGCTGATGGTGCATGCAGGTGGGTTAGAGGTGACGGGAGATGTCAGGGTGCCCCCGACTGCACAGTCATGTGTTCACGGAAGGAATTCATACAAAAGTATATAAAATCATAGTTGGCCAAATATTTACAGTATTAGAAGAGTTTGTTAGAAATTTAGCGAAACTTTCTTCTCTCATAAAGATGTGATGCAGTTAATGATGTCATCAGTTACTGTGGCTGAAATTAAAAGAAATCAGGATATTTAAAGTTGAAATCAAGGAAAGCCAGGACAGATTTTCCAGATCCCAGCACCTGGCATATCCTGGCATCGTCCTTGGCCTTTCAGCTGTGCTGTGGTGCGCTCTGGCTCAAACCCAACAGGGAACGAGTGTGAGCATCATAAGGCCTGATCGTCTCCTCTGAGCCCTGAGGGTTTGGGAATGTGGCAATGAACAATTAATTAATAATGAGTCACAGATGTCAATGGTTAAGATTTGGATTAGCCTGTTTATTTTAAAACATAGAGCTGCTTATGAAATATTGGTGTCCAACAAGCACAATCTAACACAGCTGCCTGAATGTTAATCACATTGTGGATATACTGTGTTATTATTGGTCTGATATGAGGTGAAGTTAGACCTGTGTGAGGGATCACTGTAAAACCAGGCACCAGTTCACTGTCACCGTCTGTGTCTCCGGTTTGCCTAATATCCAAAATGTTCACATACCAGTCAGAGTTTGGTGCAGGGTTTTATAAATCCCCACTTTCTCTTGAGAAGTGATGTGGCCATGTTTCAAGCTCTGTTATGTGCATACAAAGTAATGGTTATAAGTGAGACTGAGGTGAGGCCCTCTACCCTTTTTTAGTTTTCAATGTGTCTTTTGGTCGTAACCGTGTCTCAGCTCTCAGTTAAGTGCCTTTATGGCTGCTAATCAGTCTGTCTCTAAAAGACCATTGGAGCATGAACTATGTAAAGGTCCTTAATCAGCTCTATCTAACAATTATCTGCATGTGTGCAGCCCATTATAACAGGCAGCGGCAGAATGTATTAACTCACAACAAAAACAAATAATGCGGCCTCCAGTACAGCTCATTTAACTTCTCTCTCCATCCAAACTGAGTTGTGAGCTACAACAGAATTAACAGGATGTCCTATATTATTCACCTTGTTTTTACGTTATGTCACAGTTTTTTTCACTTGATTTAATGTTGCGTATTAAGATGCATAAATTCAGCACAGAGCTCTTTATTGATCGTAAACTGAAGATCTGTGTTTTACAACAGATTAACATTCCTGTTGTATCGCCATCGACGTGGCCCAGCCAGTAACACAAATATCACGCATTCCCCTCCGTTCCTCCTGAATCTCTTTAAGCTTGTGTCAGTGGCAAACAGCTCAATCCAAGCAGAGTGCACGGATCTTCCTGCTGCTGCTCCTGACCACAGTTCGGAGTGAGACACAGTTCAGAGCAGCACAGCATCCACAGGAAGCTGTTAAGATGTGCCACATAAATAAATGAGCAGTTCAATAGAGGAGCCCCTCCAGGATATTGAAATACAAAGATCTGGCTTTTTGTGTGTGCTCAAAATATGTTTTGAACATAGTTGATTATGTAATTAAACCTTTGTACCACATTTCATTTGTACGGTATTTTAATTTTATGATCTTTTTTATGGTATAAATAGATTCAGCATTGTTTTCACCAGAAGTATTTTTCAGGCATAAAATGTGTAATGATGCTCATCTGTCTGTTAGAATGAAGGCTGTTTTTCATTCAGGCTTAGGTGACGTTTGCATTTTACTCAAACATGGCAGGACATTTACAGAGAGATCAGCAGTACTCATGCAACATCTGACATTTAGAGAGAACGCTGGAGAACAATGATGAATTGAAAAGTAATGCCATCAAGTAAGAAGAGCATTTTCTGGTCACAGGCTGAACCTGCGAGGGGTTTTATTTTGACTTCAGTAATGACCTGCATGAGTCTGAGCAGTGTTTACAGTCTTTTGTTAATGTCATGCTTTATTAATAGAGAGTTCAGCTTCCTGCTAATGTCAGACTGCACAAGCATTGAATGACTAGATGCTAAGTTGTGGCTCTCTAGCACTGTGACGTGTACGTGAAAGTCACTCAAGTATTGACTTGGATGCTTAAAAGTGACACGTTAACATTACACGGTGTGTGTCTTAAATGGGCTTAATAATTATATTAACAACATAATAAGAAGATGAATATTAGTAATGTTATTGCCTTCATTATAGCTGAGAGATGTGTGTGTGTGTGTGTGTGTGCGCATGTTAAGGCAAGCAAAAGAAATAAACCCTTGTGTTGGACTACAACACAAGGCTGTGCCTCAGGCTGCTGAGCTGTGAGCGTGACTGCTTATTGGGTTTATTTAGTTACACATATAAAATGACTAAAAGGGTAGAAACATTGTTCAGATAACCTATATTATTGTGTAGCCATTATGCTCGTGGTGTAGCTGAGTGTTTTGATGTGTGTGTTTGGTAGGAAGGTGAAGGTAAAAACTCTGTTTATGTCACTGACATCACAATCAAACACACCCAGATGTTGGCGAAATGTTCCTACATGTTTGTGTTAACGTGGCACCTCCAGTGGAGGGAGCTGATATTAGTTAGTTTTTTTTTTTTATTTCAGCATTTGAGGAGCAAATTACCACTGGGGAGTTTTATTTCTCTGACTTCCTTCTGCTGATATTTGTCATAAATCAGAAAGAACCAAAATTGTCCTGTTTTCAGTGTTGGAATTCCTCTTGACAACAACACACACCAACAGCACTGTAAACCATTTTATGAAAGTGGATCTTCATGTAGGTGTTCTTCTTTTACCAGATGCCAGATAAAATTAAGAAAGTACAGCCACAGGCTCACAGTGAAGGTCTTTGACATTTCTCTGTTAATAGCCAGTCACACTGACAGTTTGGAAAGTCACTGCATTGGGCTGCATCAGTTATTCTATTTCTGCTCAATATAGTTTTGAAAAAGGAAGAGGTGTTATTCTCTTTGTTGAAGGACAAACTCCATCATGCAACCAACAACACAGCAGCAACAGTTAAACTGCAACTATGCAAAGCTTTCATTTACTTTTCAGTAAACACTGAGAGGGTCTTTACATAAGGATAAGGATAATCCTTATGTACATTTATGTTGGATAATGAGCGTGACAGTCCAAACATGATGCATTTACCCAAAGTTCAACAGTGTGATGACAACTTTGCTTTATCTATTTATTGGTCAGTGATAGAGATGAAATTGAGACTGTAGAAAGTCATTGCACCCAGCCAAGAAATAGTTAACACTGATAACCATCTTGAAACTGAATGTCTTGACAATAAGCATGTTTCACAAAATGTCTGACTGTAATTGTTTATATTCTGCATGAAGATTTGATATACAGACAGAATTTAAAAATACAGAGGGAGGCATGACAAATACAAATATGTGTTAGAGATGCCAGCAGCTGCTGAACATCTTTACCTGGGTAGATTAAACAAGTTAATTGTTGTGGGGATAAATGAATCCCCAGTTCTTTTACTCTTGATTTGTTTTTTGTTTTTTACTTTCTGCATCCAAGAGTGAGGGAACATTGGATTAAAGCTGCACTGTGCTTTATTATAATATTTGTAGGTTAGGATTTGTCACTTCAAAGAATTCTTTCAAGAGAAGAGATTGTGTACATCTTGACTTTCCTCATCTGTATCAGTGTCACATAGTTTCAGAGGAAATTCACTTAAAGCTCAAGTTAATTCTTTTTCTAAATGAATTTTGTCTTTCATATTTAACAGAAAGCATTTTTGCGTTTAAGTAGGTACTTGTTTTTCCAAGTCTGTGTCTGGAATGGCTGGGACTGTTAGCAGACAAGCCAGGGAAATAACCACATGACATGCTGTTGATCTTTGGTCATTGGTTATGGGATGAATATGTAACATATATTTGAGCTTTGTGCTCAAAAAAGCCTCACTGAACCCCCACCCCACCCTCCAGTTCCCATCTTCAGCATGAGCCCACAACGTGTCAGTAACCTTCAGTCCCTGCTCGATATCAGCCTCGTCTCTCTGCGCCATGTGACAAACACTCTAAATTCCCTCTTCGTCTTTGCAGCTCTTTACCAGATTAAGTTTAATTCCAAAATGAGATATCCAGCATTTTAAAAACTAAAAGCCTTTTAGTAGTGAAAAGATTTATTGGTAAGATACAGCACTCAAACCTTTACTGTTTCCAGCTTCTGAAATGTGAAGGTGTCCTGTTTTTCTCAGTTGTACTTCAAGTGTAGGTCTTTAGTTTGCTGGTCAGAGAAATCAATTTGAAGACATCCCTTAGGTCCCAGGCAACTCTGCTATATGTTTAGACTACATTTTGTAGTGTAATTCTGAAGACACCCGTTTTAGAATATAAGTGGGTACACTGCAGCTCAAACGATGGTTGCAGTGTTTACATTTTTTCATTTTGATATCTGAGGACCCACCTTGGGGCGATAAACTGCTGGGACTTTTGTTCCTGTCTCCTGCATACTGGTGTCACTGTGAAGAAAACTCTACAGCCATGATTGTCCTGTTGTTGGTTTTCTTTGTTTAAAATATAAAAAGGACAACCAGTTCAAGCTCACCTCGTAGCCTTTACCCATGGGTTTTATTAAGGGAATCGGTGTCAACCAGTCGGTATACAGAATGAATACATCATCTTGAGCTCTGGAGAAATTCTCACAAGTATTTTGAGTATTTTCTGACTGGTTAATCAGTTAGTCAAAAGAATCATTTATAATAATGAAAATAATCATTAATTGTAGCCCTGCAGGCATTAACCCTTGGTTAAGTTTAATCTGCGTCTCCTCACATTCACGATGCCCGTCACTTTAGACACCAAATGTGGTTTGAGTGTCCACTTTGTGGCCAGACCTGCTTTATTTCGTGCCATCTAACAGCATACGACTTTCAACCGGCAACACATGTTTGGCTTTCTAATGACTCTGGTAAAAACTTATGCAGGTCATTTGATTTGGCCCTTGTCTGGAGGGATTAACAATGTAAACATACATAGGATGTTCTTTATCATTAAAACCACAGACCAAAGAATATTTCCTTGGCATCAGTAGAATTTTAATGAGGAAGATCTCTGCTGTACTTACTGAACATTACAAACTGAACATTATTGACGTCTGTTGAACTCGCATACAAAACACAGAACAACAGCTGATTTTTACAGAAAATGAAATTCATTAGCCAGTAAGATAAAGCCGGTGTGACTTTATATTGTAGTTTGCTTCTGTCTTGTAAGGAGATTAGTTGACAAACTACAATAGTCTGTCTCTACCCTATGTATGGCTCTCGACCCCAGGCCCAATAGTTCCTACCAAAGACGTGAATCTTGAAAAACAAGTCATAAAAAGAATTGAAGGTAAATTATTTCTTAAACAACGGTACTTTCCATAAAATTATCCAAACAGAAGGAGAAAGTGCATTTGTTGGACTATTTTCAGTCACAGATTAATTTCCAATTGTTGTTGGACTAGTGAATATTTACTGCAGAAGGACGTGTGTGTGTGTGTGAGAGTGTGAAGCTGACAATAAACCTGCGTGTGTGATGTCCTAAAAGGACATGTATTCCAATGCAACTGTGTGACTCATCGTTGTGTTTTTAATCTTTTTTGCACAATAACGGAGCCCTGTAGCAAAGAGAAATGAGATTTACTGTACCAGGCGTCGGTTCTTGTTATCGGTTCAGTTCATTTTTACTCTTTTTTTATGCAATTTGTTCACAATAAGGAGAATACAGTGGACTGGCAGACTGGGGTGGTGGTTTCCATTTTTGAAAAAGGAGACCAGAGAGTGTGCTCCAATTATCGGGGCATCACACTACTCGGCCTCCATGGAAGACCCTGTGCCAGGGTGCTGGAAAAGAGCGTCTGATGTTCAAACCTCAAATTCAGGAGGAACAATGCAGATTCTGTCCAAGAGTTTAAGTATCTTGTGGTCTTGTTCACGAGTGAGGGTAAAATTGAGTGTGAGATTGACAGGCGGATAGGGGCAGCATCAGCAGTAATGAGAATTCAGTACCAGGCCGTCGTGGTGAAGGAGCTGAGCTGAAAGGCAAATCTCTCTGGTCAGTCTACACTCCAGCCCTCCCCTATGTTCACGAGCTGTGGGTAATGACTGAAAGAAGAAGAGCGTGAATACAGGCAACCTAAATGAGTTTCCTTAATGGGGTGGTCAGACTTACCCTTAGAAGTAGGGTGCAGAGTTCGGACATCCAGAGGGGACTCAGTAGAACTGCTGTTCTTTCACATTGAGAGGAGCTAGTTGACATGATTTGAGCATTTTATCGGGGTGCCTCCCTTTGGAGGTCTTCTGGGTATGTCCAACTGGTAGGAGACTGTAGGGTAGACCCAGAACACGCTGGAGAGATTATATATCTCATCTGGCCTGGGAACGCATCAGAATCCCACCAGAGGAGCTGAACACGTCGCCAGGAGAGGGACATCTGGACTACTATGCTGAACCAGTTGCCACCGTGACCCAATCTTGGATAAGCGGATGATGGATGTGCCACCGTGACCCAATCTTGGATAAGCAGATGATGGATGGAAAATACAGAATATCACTAAACTTAATCTTTAACAAAGACACAAAGTGTTGTAGATGTGAGTGGCCCAGGACCATTTAGCAGTATGGCTGTACTCAGTTAGGGGGCAGGTCCTAGAATAAGTAAGTGAATGAATGAATGAATCATATTTCATTCTGGATCCAAGAGGTGCTTTACATTTAATGCATAGGCCTGTTCCACTTCACTACCAGCACTAAATGACTAACAAAGGACTGATAGTGGCTTGTCTTTAGATTTATAATCACCTCTAAGTCAGTGATTAATGTAAAAATGACAAATAATGGGTATCTCATTTCAGAATGAAAATGGGTCCCTGCAGGGCCTGTTACTGTCGCCCTCATTCTCCTCAGTGATTACTGTCTGTCTCTGTTTTGCTTTCTCTTGCAGAGGCGCCTCCCTCTGGGATGTCCAAGAATGGGTACTTTTTTCAAGAAATGGGTGAGTCTGAGCCTCCACCATATATACTCAGTACAGTCGGTCTTCAGACCCTTTCAAGTTTTTTATGTTATGTTTCAGACTCATCTTAAAATAGATTCAATTCATTTTTTTTTCCTCAGTCCACACATAATGCTCCACAATGATAAAGTTGAAATTGAATAAAAATAACGGACTGAAAGATCCCATTTCCAAAAGTATTCAGACCCTTCATTTACTTAGTTAAAGCACCTTTGATACTGTAGAGGACACACAGGATTTTGCTCCTCATGGTCTGAGAGTCCTTTAGGTGCCCTTTGGCAAACTCCCAGCAGGCTGCCTTTTAGTAAGGAATGGCTTCTGTCTGGCCACTCTATCATAGAAGCCTGATTGGTGGAGCGCTGGGCTGATGGTTGTACTTCTGTAAGGCTCTCCCATCTCCAGGAAGGAACTATAGATCTCACTCATAGTGACCAGGGCCCTTTGTCCCTGATTGCTCGGTTTGGCTGGTCGGGCAGATCTACAAAGACTGGTGGTGGTTCCAGATTTCTTCCTGTTGAGAATGAAGGAGGCTACCGTGCTCTTGGGCACTTCCAATGCTACAGAAATGTTCTTTTATCCTTCCTCAGATCTGTGCCTTGACACAATCCTGTCTCACAGATCCGTGGACAGTTCTCTCTACCTCATGGCTTTGTTTTCACTCTGACATATACCGTCAACTCTAAGACCTTGTATAGACAGATGTGTGCATTTCCTAATTATATCCTGGGCATTAAATTAGGCACTGATGGACTTTAATCAAGCTGTAGAAGCATCTCAACGACCATTGGTAGGATGAGGATGCACCAGAGCTCAAGTGCAAGAGTCATAACAAAGGGTCCGAATGCTCATGTAAATGGGATATTTCAGATTTTTATTTTTAATAAATTTACAAAATGCCCCCAAAAGCTGTCTTAACTTTATCTTTGTGGGGTTATATTGAATCCATTTTAAGATGAGTCGGAAACGTAACAAAACGCGAAAAGCTTGAAAGGGTCTGAAAACTTCCCGTACTGACTGTATGATTTCACTGTAAGCTACATTTTCAACACTTGCCAGTGGAAAACAAACCAACCAGTAATGAGGAATTCATGACTTGGAACAGTGTGTACTAAAAAGTGTTCCTCATTAGTATTTTGGTGTAAGTGGGTAGAGAGAAGCTTTTTATTTGAATGCTGCCAATAACGTGTGTTGTACAGTATATCCATAGTGAAAGATCTGACTTCAAGATTACAGCAGCGGCACAGATGCAGATGGCTCTCCCAACAATCATACTCCACTGCATTTGGATATAAATAATGAACTTTGCTCCGGCTGTTATGATAACGGCAGTTTCATTACCTTCAAGCCAAGGAGAGGATCCAATTAGTATGTGTGCAGCACAAGCAGTCAGGACAGGATTTGCTTGCAGTGGATCTCCCAGTCTCCCCCAGCCAATTATTCCCTACTTGCAACACACGAAGTCAGTCGGCAGATTCACAGAGAGCCCCCTGCTGCAGCTGAACACAACTGTCTTTGTTTAGGCAACCTTTTATCAGGATAAAAGGGAAATTACATTATTATTGGCAAGTAAGCGTTATTCACCATTGTCATCTGAGAGGTTGATTAGTCACGACTGAAGGCTGTGAGCAGGATGACATGAAAAATGTTTGTTGTACATTTTGTCCTGCTGTCCTCCTGTACATGTGTGTTATACGAGTCTGATCAGATTCTCATTATAGAATTAAATTATGTTCCGTTTGGCTTAAAATAGAGAAAAACAATAAAAACGAATAGGAAATAAAAAAAAAATAGGGAACATGAAGAAAATTACCAAAATGCAGTGGAAATAATTTTGTGACGTGCTGTGGCGAGGGCATGTTGCATTTTGAAATGACTCTACAGGATATTTTATAGGTACATTTGTGGAGTTTAGGGTTTCTGTTTAGCCATGCAGATCCTGACACATTTAGTTTAGTCTGTTTAATAGTCTCACTTGTTAAAAGTAACAAATTATGAGAGATGCCACCTTAGCTCTGTTTTTTTTTTTCTTTTTGAAGCTTTGTCGTATTTTATGAACGTGTAATTTTTTCTATTACTGGAGGTGGTCTTTACATGCATGGTAGCTTGTCTCCACTTCAAAACACTGGGAAACCTTGTCATTTAATCTTGTAATTATCGATACCTCAGGTGTCACACGGAGACAGACGGCTGCTTTTTGGTACCAACATACTTTCATCTTAATGACTCATAAAAATACACCAAATTGTTAGTAGCTTTTTAAATGTGGTGTTGTCGATTTTCTTTGTCTAAACATGTCTTAAATTTTGGACAAGTGCCGCAGTAGATAATTATTTTTCATTGTGGTTTAATCTGCTGATTGTTTTCTTAATTAATTTGACTTTTGGCTTAAATTATCAGAAAATGGTGAAGAATGTCCATCAGCCATAGTCAATGTCAGGTAATTGCTTGTTTTGTCTGACCAACACCTAAACTATTCTGTTCACTAACAAACAGCCCAAGGAAATGAGGTAAATCCTCACAACTTTGAAGCTGGAGGTTGGTCATATTTGACATTTGTGCTAGAAAAGGTACCTTTTTTTTTTTTTATTTGATCATTTGTGTTGGCTATATTTTAGACAGGTGTTTGGCCTAAGCTGTCTGAAAACCTTTTACTGCAGAATTTTATAGACGAATGAATCAAAACAATAATTGCCAGATTATCTACAAAGCTACAGTTTGTTGCAGCCCTAGAGGACATTAAATGATCGTATGGAGGCAGCCGTGTATCTTCTTTGAGTAATTCTCGGAACAAATGTGGCAACCTTTAAAACATATTTAATAATACCAACATGTTCATGTGTTTGTACAGTTTCTGCACGTCACAGTTCCAGTCACCTCTCAAAGGCTTCTGCAGAACATGGCATACCAATGGAAGGAAATGCATCAATCATTCAGTGTTTCCATATCAAACACCCCTCATCCCTTGGCCCTTGTTCCTTTTACATGTTGCATGCTCGTATTCAGTGGCACAGCTTGTCTGAATTCAAATGCAGAATTGATTCTATTATTAATCGAATGACATGGTGAAAAGAATCCAGATTGTTTTTAATACAGTCAGGCCATTTTCTGAATGATGAATTGCATATTTGGTGTTTAATTTCAAAATGATATACAGTATAAAGATAGTTTGATAAGGAAAATAAAATATTTTCTGCACAAAAATAAGTAATCAACATCTAAAGACTTTTTCCACAATTGATACCATTGTATCAATTGCGTTTTGGTGTAAAAGGATCAATTTGCTTCTCCGGCTCAGCAGCCGACACTCTCTCCCAAGGTGATTTGAAAGTCAGAGCCCAGCCGGTGAGTCGGAGACACAGGGAGATGCAGGCAAGGCGACGACACAGTGAGGTTCAAATAATGTCAAGTGCTGAAGGATGATCCTGGTACAAGACGAGCGGAATGAAGTGGAATTGGGGCCTCCTCATGGATAAGGTCATCGGATAAGAGATATAGTTTGAGATATTGTTCTTGTTGCATCAAGCCAATCAGTAGATGATATTTGGGACCTCACTAGTTACTGTAGGATTAGATTTAAGGAGCTGCTGTGTCAGGAAGAGAAAATGGGATGAGTCATACAAACAGGTTCCAGGCTGAGTCCTGTGATGCTCTCCGCCATACAAAATCCCAAGTATTACACAACAGGCTAGAATTACTAATTCAGTGGCTGTCTGTCTTCATCCAGCAGTGAAGTTGCAGTTTACATGCATTTCTGCCCAGACACACACATAAAACATGTAATACATAATACCTGTCCAGGGTGAACCTACACAGGTCTGAGAAATGTAGGTACTTACAGATCTGGTTGTTTTTTTTCTTTTGACTAAATCCACAGTTCTGACAAGTAGGAGCATCATTTCATGGTGTACTCATTGACTACTGGCACTTGCCAGCTACCATGGCTGAGGATTGTCTTCCAGGGGAGTTTGCAGTCCTGTCTGGTAGCTAGTGAGGTCCAGGAGGTGACCCTGTGCTGTTGTGTCCCCAGAGCAGCGGGAGGTGGAGCAGGAGGAGGGCAGCGAGTGCCGAGAGGAAATACAAGACTCGCCAATCGCCTGTGGAGATGACATCCACCTCTATGACAACCAGATCAGCCCTGGGTCAGGTCAGTGCACACACACACACACACACACACACACACACACACACACACACACACAGAGAGAGAGAGAGACTTAAAGGGCAGTGGGAGTTGTAGTGCAGTGTGCAGGGTAAAAGAGTTTGAGGGGGACAGACGGGGACAAACAGTGCTAAGTTGCAGAAAAGATGGGAGAAAGCAAAAGAGGTGAGGAAAAAGGGGGATTTGTTTACCAAAGAAGTAAGGTTGAGACATTGTCAGCATGTTGAAAATGCTTTTGTATCTTAACATTTCTTGATGTGCTCCCTTATTTTTATGCTATAAAATGAATTATGAGTAACAAATTGAGTGACAAATTTATAGATGACACTAGTTCTCCTAGTAGATAAATACTATACATGTACTCTGTTGGGAGTTCATTAGGTACATCAAGCTAAAACTTTCAGTCCAACACTAGGCAACACTCAGTGAGCACAAACCTCGGCCAAGGCCAGCTCAATTTCCTCATAATGCCATTATACCTTAACGCAGTATTCCCCTGATGGTTTGACCTTCATAATGTGAGCTGTGTGTCTGTCAGGCTTAGCTACACACACGAGGTGCAGGGGCACAGAGGAGGATGTACTTTGGCTGCATTCACATAAAATCCTTCTCGCAGGGTTGTGCAGAGATGTGGCCATATATATAAAATCTTTTTGGGGGGTAAACTTTGCTTTTTGAAAACTTTTACAAAGTCTGTTCCTCTCTATGCTGCTATTATTGCAAACGTCTGAGCCCCTTTCATCTTTTTTTTTTTTTTTTTCCCAAGCCGTGACTGTGTAGGCTTCAAGTGCGTAGGGCTTACTGGAAACAGTTTCTTGGAAAAAAAAAAAAAGTTTTGATAAACAATAATTTATATTGTTTTATTTAAAAAACCTACCATCCTTATCTGGACATGTAAAGTGAGCCACACAAGATGCTGTGGATAAAGGTTCAGCACCAAGGCTGCATTTTTAGTTGTTTGTAAATGTCTTTGGGAATTTGAATGAGATTTTCTTAATTCAGAAATAGACCCTTGAAGTTCCTCTGCAACCTTGATCTTGATTTTGATGGGACTGTGTCCCAATCACTTTCCTAGAGTTAAAAATGACCATCTGCCCCTTTGACCATGCCCCTGTCAGTTCAAGTGTGTGATCAGTGCCACCAGCTCAGTTTTTTGCTCCTTGCATTTTGGACTTGGTTTCTTGAAAATGCTTGCAGTCAGCAAGCCTCATTGAAGTAGAAGGTAAGAGGAAAAATCCTGAAACAAATTTAAACATGTTTCTGTGGAGGTCTGCTGGGCTCTGATTCCATCCAGAGCCTGCTGGCAGGTGTTGACTTGAAGGACAGTTCCTCACCTGCAGCTGCAGATGATTTTGACCCCATCACCAGAAACTGAACAGATCAGCAGGTTACTGTTGTCAAGGCAACTGCCACATGGGCACCACAAGGAGATAAGGACACCACGAGGGATATCCGTTCCCTTTGAATGTGATGGAGAAGAGCTGGAGTGATAGTTGGAAAACAGTGGTGAAAACTTTAACTTTGAATGTCAGATCTAAAATCAGGTCAAACACTAGCGGTGATGGTGTAAACTGTCATAAAGGTCAGTTTATATTCAGTGTTGAAAAGCCAAAATGAAACGAGCAACTTTTGAAAAGTTGTCAGTCCTTTTTTTTTTTGGAGATTTATGCTCTTACATGGAGGGGTTGCCAGTGTTCTGTTGCTCTTGATGAATCTGAGGTCGGAAGTGTTTTGGTTATAAATGAGTGTCAGCTTTAGATTCTGCAACACTAGATAGATCAACATATGTTATACATCCATAAGAGTGACAGCTGCAGCTAAGAGAGTCTGCACTGACTCTAATTTAGATAAATTTGCCTAGATTTACTGAAAAACTAAAAAAGGTAATCTTTTTCAACATACTCCAAGTTGTCGTATCTCTCACCAAAGTCCACCAGCATCAGATACGTAGAAGGGAAAATACAGGGTGGCAAAACTGACCGGTTGTCTTCCTGCAGTATCTTTGTACCCCATACACCATGGTCTATTCAGTACAGTATATACAGACAGGCGCCAAATGAAAGGAAACCCCAACATAAAGCATCTCAGAGAGGTGCTGGGCCCCCACGTGCCACCAGAACAGCTTCACCGTGGTGTTGACTCTCTACTGGGGGGGATGAACACCGTTCTTATAAAAGATATTCCTTCATTTGGTGATGATGGCAGTGGAGACGCTGTGTCTATCAAAATAGAGAAATACATCAAGTAAACGCAGTTACAACACATGATCTGTAATCTGTTAGATCAGTCCTACTGAACATGTTGTTCTTTTTAATGTGTGTGCAGTTTTCATTTATGCATTATGAATTTTTACCATGGTTGGATGCTTTCTGGTGCAGCCACTAATTTCCTCACTGTCTACTGTTTGTCATAGTTGTGAACCATAGGCTTCCCTTCTCAGATGTGGTTCTGCATCCTCCTCTGTGCGCTTTTTGTACATTACATACATACGTTACATACATAGATGCAAGTGCGAGCCCGTCACGTGTTGCATGGCAGATGTTAAGCACTGCACGTGCTATGCACGTGACGTAGACATGGCTTAACGTGTCGCTGCAACATCTCCCACAGTGTTCAGCTGGGGTGAGAGCTGATGACCGTGAAGGCCACAGCGTATGAGTCACATCATGTTCATCCTCATCAATCCGTTCAGTGACCCCTTGTGTCCTGTACACGAGGGCACCGTCATCCTGGAGGAGACCACTCAGTTATTCAGGGTTGCCCTTTAATTTCTCGCCTGTGTGTGTGTGTGTGTGTGTGTATACTGTAACTAGATATATGTACCTTATCAGAGTTCACACTCTTGGGTTTAGTGGAAGCTGAACCCCTAAACATGGCAGAGTTTGTGCCGTTCTCGCTCTACTACAGTATACAGCTGTAATATGTTGCATTCTCACTACTGTCATCAGGCGAAATTCTCGCCCGCAGGTGCAGAATGTTTGTCATGCCCAACAGTGTCTGTTCCCAGGTTTTCAGCGCATTATTCATTGACAGCACAGCTGAATGTTGATTAGTGTCTTTTGTGTTCATTCCAGTCCCTGCAAGTCCCCCTACCCGCCCAACACACACATATGATCCTAATGTCCTTAGTTGTTTGCATTTGTCTGTTTCTGCATTTAATTTTTGTCACAAATCATTACATTACTTTATTATTCTACATCAGCAGGCCCCTGTGGAGTATGTTCACCGTATCAAATCAATGTAAGACTCTGAACAGGACTTTTAATCACATCCTGTCTAGCTAAATAAGCAGTGGTTTGGAAAAGCAAATAGCTTAGTGATTACATCAGACCCAGAGACAGCAGCTCCTATCTAAATCTAATTTAAAAACATCTGTCTTTTATAATTAATTCATACCCAGGCATATATTTAACATGGGTTTCTTCCATGAGAAACTGTAGTCATGCTTTGGATGCTTTTAGAATTCTGGTCTGTTGCCAGCCTGGTTTTTGGGACAGTCTTGACCTTTATGGTATTGCTCCTGATATTTAACTGCACCATACTAATGATACACTTTGTAATGGCTTCCAACATTTGAGGTATTTAAAGAGCATTTTTATTTAATGTCCCCCAATACGGGCTCAGCCTCCAAAGTACTGTAGTAGTCTTCATTTTACCACAGTGCCCTCATCGTCCAGAGAAACATTTTTTTGTACCCATCTGTCTGTTTATACTGGAAAGTGTTCTTCACTTATGTTTTCTGTGGAATGTTGTTCTTAAATTTTGTGTATCATCAAACTTGAGGTTTTCATTTTCGCTGCCTATAAATTGTGTATACATAGACATTTACAAAAAGAAATACTGAGCTTCATCTTAGAAATGACACGAGCAGAGGCATATTTTAATGATAAAGATGTCTGACAACAACAGCAAAGACATGACAGAAGACGAGGCAAATATTGTCGTCACTGTCAGAACAAAGAAAACACTGACAGCTTCAGTAAGATGGGGCAGAAAATGTGATTTGTAAAATCAACAGTAAATGATCCATTCGCTACATAGCATTTTAAAACAGCTATTGGCAACGTACCATACGTTTCTAGGTGCATAGTTGTTTTTTTTAGTGCAGCTATTAAGATTGTTTTATCTGAAACTACACTGAGTACTGGACAGACTTTCAAAGTCTCTAAAACAGCATCATTCAGGTAGCAGAACAAGAGAGAGGATTTTAGAGTTAAACTTTTTTTGACTTTCAGTAATAATTTAAGAGGAAGTCCATTATGAACCCCAATATTGAGTTTGTAAAACAATGGATTTACGACTTGACACCCTTTTCTGCTTTGGAAGACCCTTTGCTGTGCTGCTGCTGCTTCCTTCGACTTTCCATGGCTTGATTTAACACATCTGGATGACCGTCGAGCACTACTGTGGGAATTTTTTTTTTTTTTTAACTACAGGTAGTACAAGACAGAGCAGCTCAAGTGTTTTAAAGCTGAGGACTAAGATCCAATGTTGCTACCACGCAAGTCTTTATCGGTTGGCTGTTTAAAAACAGATTGTTTTTATTGCTCGGTTTTCCAGGAAGTATTATTATGACAAAGATCCCATATTTATCATATAAAGAGATCATGAGTGTGGTTACACATAATTTCTGTACTAGACAGGAGGCTGGGAGACGGTTTCTATTTCCCTAAGCAAGAACAAATTTAGTTCAACGGACCATTTTATACAGAGCTGTGCATGAATGGAGTTCAGTACCTAGAAGGAAAGCTCTGCAGAGAGTTATAAACAGAGTACAGAACATAAGTGACTACCGCCACTGAAGGGCATTTACGACTCCCACTGCCTCAGCAGAGCCACTGGCATCCTTAAAAATTCCTCTACACGTTTGACCTGACGCCCTCTGGCAGGCGCTACAGGTCCATCAAATGTCGGGCCGCCAGACTAAAGAAGCATTACTTCCCAAGAGTCATTAACAAACTGAACTCCATAAAACCTGCCCCATTCAGTCTTTATTTATGACTGTAGTGCAACACACACTGCCCAGTGTGCAATACACTCAGTATACCCACGTCTTAATTGTGCATCGTTTTTACTTATTGGCACTGTTTTTGTTGCATTGCTTTATTTTTGTTGTAATATTTGAGTATTCAACTCATTTCTTCACAATGACAAATAATGGCTTAAACTTAATTGAATTGTCTCATTTTTCTGTTATTGATTATTGACTGACTCTTTTTTTCACACATGCACAGACACTGGAGGCATCTTCAGAGTGCATGGAGCTCATCCTTGGTTGAGGATCGAACACTTAGTGATGAGTTCTTCTCAGTGTCGGTGTGTGAGTGGGATCAGGCAAAAATCAAACAAAGTGACTGATGGCAGTTATTGAAGTGAGCGGTGAAAATTAGAAATGGAAGAACTTACTGAAAATGTTGTCAGCTGATAGTACCAGGATGATGTTTGTTTGTTGTCATGATCTTGTCCATTCTTCTCTCTTCAGAGAACTTTGTCATAAAGCTGCCGGATAACTCTCCATAAATACAGTTGATTTCGTGATTTGATTTCTGACAGGGCTCCCCTCAGCTCAATCAGTTTGGCTGAATGCTGAAGTGGCAGCGTCATGAGGACGGACACCCGTCTCTCACACTGGAAACCTGACCACCTAGGACATCAAACATACATTTTGTTATTCTGTCAGTAACGTGGAAGGATTTCACGATTAAAAGATGAGAATCTCCAGGAGACGAAACAGAGGAGTCGGGGCACAGTTCTGTGTCTTAGCTCATCAAGCAGACAGTTGAACAGTCTGATTCATTTACATTTTATACCTTTGTGATAATGACACTTGTATACAGAGCGATTTACAGTAAGTGAGAAGGTAATGTGGCCGCTGTGGTTAAGACAGGCACAGAACATCAGTGTGTTTTCTTACAAAACACCTTCTGGGGCGATAAACAGCCTGAGAGGAAGATGTGCCTGAGAAACCGGCTACTAAAATATTTACATATTTGCAAGAGCATTCGTTTCATCCAAAATATTATGGGCAAGATGTTTTGTGCATGGTGGTCAAAGTTTCTTAGATTATGACCCTAAGTTTGTAGCAGTGACTGCCAAATGTCAACTATGCACGATTGTTCAAGTCAGTGTATTAGTCTTGCACTGAATTAGATAAAATAAGGGTCAAATGATACTTCTCCACTTCATCCACCTCCTCACTGGCAGAATTGTTACTGAATAAAAGTATTGTTTATAGCACAGACCTCTGCTGTCAGAGGATACATGCCAATACCAATTTACAGTCCAATATTGGGCCCCCCCTCAGTATATTTAAGAACTGCGCTACACATGGCCCAATATTTTAATATACAGGTGCATCTCAATAAATTAGAATATCGTGGAAAAGTCCATTTATTTCAGTAATTCAACTCAAATAGTGAAACTCGTGTATTATATACATTCAGTACACACAGACTGAAGTAGTTTAAGCCGTTGGGTCTTTTAATTGTAATGATTTTGGCCCACATTTAACAAAAACCCACCAAATCACTATCTCAATAAATTAGAATATGGTGACATGCCACTCAGCTAGTCAACTCAAAACACCTGCAAAGGTGTCCTGAGCCTTCAAAATGGT
>NW_018127944.1:1079470-1125092 GCF_001952655.1 Monopterus albus | reverse complement strand
AAACCAAGGTCCTAGAGTCTGGAGGAAGGGTGGAGAAGCTCATAGCCCAAGTTGTTTGAAGTCCAGTGTTAAGTTTCCACAGTCTGTGATGGTTTGGGGTGCAATGTCATCTGCTGGTGTTGGTCCACTGTGTTTTTTGAAAACCACAGTCACTTCACCCGTTTACCAAGACATTTTAGAGAACTTCATGCTTCCTTCTGCTGACCAGCTTTTAAAAGATGCTGATTTCATTATCCAGCAGGATCTGGCACCTGCCCACACTGCCAAAAACACCAAAGGTTGGTTAAATGGCCATGGTGTTGGTGTGCTTGACTGGCCAGAAAACTCACCAGACCTGAACCCCATAGAGAATCTATGGGGTATTGTCAAGAGGAAAATGAGAAATGAGAGACCAAAAAATGAAGATGAGCTGAAGGCCACTGTCAAAGAAACCTGGGCTGCCATACCACCTCAGCAGTGCCACAGACTGACCACCTCCATGCCACGCTGAATTGAGGCAGTAATTAAAGCAAAAGGAGCCCCTACCAAGTATTGAGTACATATACAGTAAATGAACATACTGTCCAGAAGGCCAACAGTTCACTAAAAATGGTTTTTATAGGTCTTATGAGGTATTCTAATTTATTGAGATAGTGAATTATTGGGTTTTTATTAAATGTGGGCCAAAATCATTACAATTAAAAGACCCAACAGCTTAAACTACTTCAGTCTGTGTGTACTGAATTTATATATAATACACAAGTTTCACTATTTGAGTTGAATTACTGAAATAAATGGACTTTTCCATGATATTCTAATTTGAGATGCACCTGTAAATAACATGAGGTCAGGTTTGTGTTAAGAAAAACAGCTGCAGCACAGCCTGATTGAATGGCCTTAATGTACACCTAATAGCAGAAACACTGAATTTTAAAACGAAAACAATATATGCACTAGTTCAGTTGTGCTGCCCTACCTCAAACTAAGGACACTTGAGCCTAAGATCTTCCTTGTCAGTATTTCAGCCACCTTGCAGCCCTTAATAAACAAAATAACACAGCCCTCCACTCTGAGATTACATAACACTTGTGGCCGACTCAGTATAGTCAACAGTTATAGTGCCACACTGATCAAATAATAGGGAAACAAGGCTGTGCCATATTTTAACAATTCCTCTCCTTAATCCCTGCACCCTAAAATTCACACGGTATACTGAGACACACACACAGACCATTAGGAGGAGGTGAACACTGGGGATGATGTAATCATATATGAATATCTCCTTACGGCCGCAGTCCCCTCTCCCCTGTGGGAGAGGATCAGCCCAGCCTTGTGCTTCCTGATTGTGTGGCTTTGATGAACCACATCCACTGCACACGACACGTGGCCCCTGCCATAGTCTCATCACAAAGAGGTAGGGGTGGGGGCCGTCTTTCTTCCTGCACTGCCTGCAGGGTTTCATGATGGCAAGGTGTTTGGTGTGGTGATCAAAGCCATCCCCCAATCCTTTTTCTAGAGATTCAAACGTTCACTTGTGGATGGATTCTTGATATGATGATATCCTGGCACTTTCCTGAGGCTTATTGGCTTGTTAAAAGGGGGTTTTCTTTCTTTTCCTTTGCTGGAGGGCGGAGTTGAGCTCTGATTGATTTCCAGACGGAGCCGACACAGTGCATCACATGGCGCAGAGGAGGAAAGCCCGTGGTAACCTGATAACATCCTCCCCACAGTAACTGCCAATGACTGTGTTATGTAACAGTGCTGGCGGACTGTTCTGTTACAGTCTGCGCGGTACTGACACTCTGCTAGTTAAGGGACTGAAGTGTGTTGAAAACCTCATTCCCCAGGTTTGTCCCTGTGTTGTTTTCAAACAAAAGGTTTTTCCTCCTTTTCCTTTTCTCCTGTACTAAAATCCAGACCTTTGTATTTTATCTGAGCACTCGCCTCGGCTCCACAGGCGTGAGTATTAAAGCCTTATCAGCAGAGAGCTTCCAACCCCTGTTCAGTGAACGCATTTAGCGACTTGAGTCTTGACATTTTCATCACTCTTAAGAAAAGAGTTCCCGGCTTCTTTATGGTGGTTGTTATTTATCTTTAATTCAGAATGTGCATCATCAATAGTGAATGCTCTGGTTAATGGTTAAATGCAGAACATTATGGATTCCATGTTACAGCAGTTTTGCATTAAAATATTAAGCATTTGTATTCAGGTTAGTCCACATCTCTCTGCCATCTCCCTTCTGTTGGCTCTATAATGAAGACAAAAGGCTCTGCCAATTGTAGTCCTACTAGTAATAATGTTTGGTTTGATTTGATTTATTCTTTCAAGCATGTAAAACAGTTGATATGACAACACACATAATTTACACATAATCCAATATCAATGTGCTTATACCTAGTACATGCTTGAATGGAGTAGGAAGAAGTCAGACTTATCCAGTCCTACCCCATGACATCATCTTACCATCATTGGTTTGCAAGCAGTATTACTACATAGATAATTATCTTCTACACCACACAAGTAATATACTAAAGAATTATAACAGAGTGTTAACATTCTTAAATAATTCTCTTCTACACCACACAAGTAATATATTAAAGAATTATTACAAAGTGTTAACATTCATACACCACACCCACAATGTTCCATCTAATTAATCATTAAGGCTGTTCTTGCATATATCTTGATTGACACATACCTTTATATTTGTTTTAACCTGTCAATTCTATTACTATTTTTTATGTCCACACTTAAATTATTCCATAGTTTTACCCTACTTATGGAAATACATCTTTTTTTGGTTGTACGTATAGCATGGATTTTTAAATTGAACTGACCCCTTAAATTGTATCCCCCTTCCCTTTCATTAAATAGTTTTTGAATTCCACCAGGTAATAAATTGTTCCTGGCTTTATACATAAACACAGCAGCCTTATATCCCACTAAATTTGCTATTTTGTGCTGAACATATCTGATATGCGATTTCCAGGTGAATTTGTCATCAACTATGACACCTAGAAATTTAATTTCATATACTCGTTCTATATTAGCTCCCCCAATTTTCAATTGAAGTTCATTATCTAGTCTACGATTCCCAAATACCATAAATTTAGTTTTATCCAAATTCAGAGATACTATATTACTGTCACACCATTTCTTTATCTTCTCAAGTTCCTCTGTAACCCGTCCAGAGAGTTGTTCAGGACAGTGCAGCCATTTTTAAAAATTGCTACCCTCCTGGGAACCAGATATCCCAAGGTTGGCCTACTGTGGGTATTTAGAACTGAACTAATAATTAGTTTGCATAATTATGAGCCATATTTAATTAGTTAGACATGGTTTCTGTTTTGGATTTTTCTTTTTCTCTGTTATACACCCACAAGTAAAGGTTCACATGAGATCAGTTTCACCCAAAACAAGTTGCTCAGATTCACCAATAATGCAAATAACAGAACTGGGACACAGTAACTTACCAAATAAATGTATCACCCTTCTGATCAGAGGAGCCGTTTGATATTCTGATTATTACAATACAGTGAGAATCATGGCACGTTGCACATCATGCTGCAGATCAAATTTAAACTCACCTGTTTGTATATTCCAACAAGTGTGGATATCTTTTGAGGCTGACTGATTATAGATGTACTTTTTTCACCCCTCAAACAAGTTTTGCCAGTTGTGTGACAGTAATACTCTGATTTACCACAACAGAAAATTCTATACCAGCTGTTCAGAATGCGTTATAGAAGGACAGGGGCAACCTTCTGGTTTATTAACAACAACAGTGTGACCAGAGCCGTATGTAGACATCGCACTGTGCATCATAACATATTAACTGGAGAAATGTGTACAGTGTATATAATGGTTTTTTCACTGCAGTACATTACACTTTCAAAGTTTAATTGTACCTCATGTCATGTTTTTCCTCAGACGCTGACGACTGTGGCTGTGTGTTACTGAACACATCAAGAAGGGTAAGTGTTAATATTCACTGAATTAAATGTAATATTTTTAAGAGGATGGGGGGATTTGGGGCATTTAGGGAAGTTGGCCTGTTGTCTGCTGCTGTTTATCTTCTTATGTCACTTTATTAGTGGCATAGTGTTCCATGGTAATTGGTTGGCTTCAATGTTGAAACAAAGCCAGTGGCACATTAATTGTGTATACAGTGCCTGGCTTCTCCATAATGGGTTAAAGAAAATCTGATTATGCTTAATAAATTTAATCATTGAAATTATACCTGGAAACCTGGTGCGAGAAATCCCAGTGACATCATTGTTTTTGTTTGCTGATGCAGTTTGAGCATTCCAGTAAAACGTCTATATAATAAACATCTGTGACGGTTCTGCCTGTTTGACGGCCCTGGAGGTCCTGTTTGTTTACCATTCCCGCTTTACTACATCATTCTTTCATCTTTACTGACCTTCTTTCTGAATGAACACTGCATTGTGGCCAGATGTCTTGATTCATGTGGCATGGAGAGACCTGTGAACCGTCTGTAGATTTTCATTCCAAACAAAAACAATAGCAGCTGATTTCACTGATTGTGACATGTTCAGCCAGAGAGGAGGGCGTCCACAAAAATCTGTTCAAATCAACCTTTCATAGTGGAAAAAATGCTGTACATTATAACACACATAACAAAGCTGAGTGCACCACTGTGTAATATCACTAACATGTTAAGTGATTCACAGAATTAAAAACAGGTTAAATAGACTGTGTTGAAATTGCAGACCCAATGGAGAAACCTTAACACAGCAGGAGTGAGACAGAAGTCATTTTGTCTTTGATGATAATTAATTGCTGTGATGTGATGTGTGACCTGTGATATGTATTTAAAGATAATTGCATGAAAAAGGATTTTTAAATAACACAGCTTTTTTTCGTTTTGGTCTGGATTGTGTAATGCTGCATGGCTGAAAACAGATTGTGAGACTCCGTAAAGATGGAGCATCAACTGAACATACTGTAAGCTGAAACACAGATGCAGCAGTGGTATAAGAGGAGACCTACAGTTCTACCAATAACAGAAGGCACAGTGAACGTCCTCCAAAAAAGGACACTACATACTATTTGCTATTTACAAAACCTTGCATTGAGTAACTGACTTGGCACAAGCATTATCTGTGAAAATTGGTGTTTCACTGTGAAGGACATTGCATGAAGTCGGCCGCTATAAACGGTGTACAATAAAAAAAAAAAAAAACATTGCTCACAAACCTCGGCACCACAATCTTGGATCACACGAAAGCACAGTAGATAGGTTTGGATCAGATGGGGTCCAGCATTTCTGGCATGGAACCAGCCAAGGCACTGCAGCGACAAAACAGCTGAAAAAACCATCTGTGAAGAATGTCAGAACATAGACTGGTGTCATCCTTAAATATGGGCCTTTCATTATAGTTTGACTAGCCAGAGGTTTCTGTTTTTCAAAGTGTAGCTCCTTAAGAATGTATTGCTTAGTGAATCAGTTTAGAATGACTCCAAGTAAATTAGTTAAAAGTGCTGGGCTTCATTTAAAACTGCAGAGAGATTCTGTCAGAGCCTCAGGTCCTTTGGTCTGCTGGTCCAGAGACAAGAAGCCAGGTCTGCAGGTCTTAGAGAACAGAATAACAAGAGAGGAATGCAGGAACATATTTGACCATATCAGATCAGAAACCCATACTTTAAATCAGCAAGTTGAACAATTCGCAAACCAATAGCAGTAGATTAGTCTGCTCTCAGTGAGAGAGGGCAGGTGGAATGTTCATCTGCCTCTGGACGTGGTCACTACCTGTTCTGTTGCATTTTAGAAAATCTACATTTCTTCTCAAACCTTCCAGGGACGACCAGACAATAGAAAATTACAGTAATCAGGGCTGCCAGCGATGAAGGCATGCAGACATCTTTTCATCGTCCATTTGAAAGAGAAAATGTTACATTGTGGGAATATTTCTAAGGTCATATGTCTAATGCCTGAATGAAAACTCAAAGTGGACTCAACATCAAACTAAGGACAACGTTGATCTGAATCTGTGAAGATCTGAATCACTATATGGCAAACTAGTTTATCAATAGCCCTAATAGCCGCAACTCAGATGGAAATAAGGTTCCCACCAGGAGCATATTCAGTAAAGATTGTTTGTTGCAATTGATCATTTAGTTGTGTAGATAATAATAATAATATCGTTAAAATCATAAATGAATACCAAAAGGTTTCTCCATGTACAACAAGTCATCTCCTGTGCCCAAGGATTGAAAGCAACACCCCGAGGGCATTAGTTTAAGCTGGTGACCAAGGCTGTCAAAAGTTAGGCTTCATAGAACTACCCTGTCGGATTTCAGCTTGTTCTGCCTTGTTCCTGCCAACAGCTTGCCTGCCTGCTTTCCTCTAATCTCCCCATTCTGTATTACAGTGCTGTTTGTTTGCTCTCTCCCTCTGTTTTTATCAATTTCACATGCTCACATCAACACCTCCCCGCCAAAAACTTTATTGTGGCTCTATTAGCAGTGATTTATATTTAGAAGAAATTTTGACGTGGTTATGTCTCTGCAACAGCTGCGTACTTTTCTTTCTTTATTAATAACTCAAACAAAATCTCCTTAGAATTAAAAATTGTCCCAGACCAGAAGACTACACATTTTGCACAATGCATGTGACTAGAAATAAATCTAAAACAAAGCCAAATGAATTCCGTTTATTCTTAATCTTTTAATCACTTGACTTAAGGTTAAAAGACCCCCACACCTTTGCTTTAGATTTGCACAAACAAAACAAGAGCAAATTTATTTATAGAGCACTCTACACAAATCTCTGCAGAGACTTCAGACATGGCTGCTCAGTGATTGTTTTATTTTTAAAAGAACAGCAGGGACTCCACTCATCTTCACAATTTCTGTCAATCACACAATTGATAAAATTGAGAACCGGTGGGTGTCTGAGCTCTTAATCGAGCTGTATTCGTCGCTCTGTCCATTCGTCTGTCTTTCAGGTGATTCTCAGACACCAGTGGTCCAATTAGATGAACTTTGGAGGAGTGATGCATGCGTTCTGTATTCTCCACTGCGTGGCTTAGTGAGAGTGGTGTGAAGGGGTGCTTTCATGGTTGTGTTGCAGACTCAATGTGAGAATGTGTTACTTAAGTCTGGTTATATAAACGCTTCTTTTCTGTACTCATGTGGTACCCATTGATCTTAATAGTCAGGTCCACACTATCTGATGTAGCATATGAGGAAGCCTAAAATCTTAAATTAATCTTAGGAAAATAGTAAATTTCATGCAAGAGGCAAATGAAAGCACTTTATATAGGCAAAGAAAAACTAACAGCATTAAAACAATAAGCATTAAAACAGCTGCTGGTAACACTGGTCTTTTTGGGAAGACCGAACAAAAGACTGTTACAGTAGTCCAGCATGCTGGAGATGAAGGCATGAATGAGCTTGTCTGGACATGAGACCTCTGAGTCTTGCTTTTTGTTTGTGATGGTAAAAACCTGATTTAGTTATGGCCTTGATGTGATTGGTGAAGCCCAGGTTTGAGTCAATTATTGCACCAAGATTTCTGACTTGAGTTTTTATCTTTATAGCTCTAGAATCAAGCTAATCCGTAGCTTCTGTCCTTTACTTCTTGTTGCCAAAAACAGTAACTCAAGTCTTGTATTTGTTTAACTGGAGAAAATGTTATTGCATCCAGGTATTTACTTGCACTAAGCACTGGCAGAGTGAGTCTCAGGGACCATAGCCCCTTGGTGTCAGAGCTAAGAAAATCGGATGTCGTCAGCATAAATATGATAGGTGACGTTACTGTCATGTATGATCTGACCCAGAGGGAGCATGTACAGGTGGAATAGCAGTGGTCCAAGAATCAAACCCTGGGGGACTCCGCATGTCACGGTAATCCATTAAGATTTATGTTCACCAATGGAAACACCAATCTGTGCCTTCAAGATACAACCTGATAACCCCACCCACTTTTCCAGTCAGTCAGGGAGAAATCTACCCTATCAAAGTTGTTTTACCCAAATCTGTATTGACATGAATGTCTTGAACACCTTTATCAGTGCAGTCTCAGTGCTGTGGTGTTGTCTAAAGCCAGGCTGAAATCTGTCCAAAAGGTCGTTTGTTCAGTTGAATCAAAATGAAAGGAAGATTGGGGATGACCTGTAACACAGAGGGATCCAGGCTGCATTTCTTCAGAACAGGTTTAACAACTCCAGTTTTCAGTAATTTGGGAAAATACCTGACAGGAGAGAGAGAGAGCCCAAGACAATTTTAACACATCCATTTCCAAGCAACTGTAAACATTTTAAAGAAGCTGGCTGGCAGGATGTTCAAGCAGCAGGTGGATGAATTTAGATTCTTAACTACATCCTCTGGTGTTTTTGCACTGATAGCATTGAATGTTGACATTTTAACCAGAGTGATCCTGTGTGGCTGCAGCAGTGGTCTGGTCCCATTGTTTGACATGGAGGAATTTATGGCCAGTCTTATGTTTTTGATTTTTTTTTTTTTTTCCCCACATAACAAAAAAAGTTGCGAACACATTATACTTAGTCTCAAAATAGGAAATCAGGGGCTAACCATGTTGGAGGAGTAGTTAGCTTCTCAACAGTGGCAAACAAAACACGAGAATTTATTTATATTACTGCTCATCATGTAAAAGAAAAAGCCTCGTCTGGCCTTATTTACTTCAGACTTGTAAATGCGAATCCTCTCTCTAAAGATCTCATAATGAATCCTCCATTTGTGCTCAGCTTTCCTACACTCTCTTTTCTGAGTTGTGATAACTGGAGTGTTTCTCCATGGTTCTTTTGCTTGCCAGAGATGTATTTTTACCTTTTCAGGTGCAGTGGTTCAAGAGCTTTACAGCTAAAATGATAAAGTGAATCAATATAGACTGATGTTGGCTACTGAAACAGACATACAATAGCTTTCATAAGCACAGATATACTATCATTTAAATACCTTGTTTTTTACAGCAATTGATTTGTTTCAGGGACGAGGTAAAACCAACATATCAAAGAAAACAGACATGGTCAAAGACGCTGACATCTTTGACAATAATGCTTGAAATAATCACACATTTGTTTTCCATGCTTGTCTTTTGGATTATCATTATGGATGTTCAAATCACCAGCTATGACAATGACTCAAAGTCAGTCAAGATAATAGATAGCAGCTTCATGAAGTTGTCTGTGAAATTTGAAGGCCTGTGAATTATTAATAGCAGGACCTTTTGGTGTGCCTTTTAACACACAGAAGTCAAAACGTAAAGTTTGGAGGGCCTTAATCTGAGCAGGGTGCATTGTTCTCCTTCTGTTAGCTATTATCACAGGCATAAGAAAAACTACAGATTGCCCACTGGGTCACAATTTGTCTGGGGAGCATTCATGGTGTCATCATCCTCGTAACCTGGACCCAACAGGTATTGGTAGGAGAAAGCTGTATTTTGTACACTGTCTGTGGCACGCACAGGATGTGCTGTGGTTTGATCAGATGGAGAATGGTTTTGTTGCTGCTGTGAAGTAGGGAGAGGAGGAGCCAGACAGTGTCATGGCTAAGACACATTTTGAAGTGCAGGTGGAGCTGGGGGAGAGAAAACAAGAGTTGGGTAGGGGAAGGGGTGAAGGGCCAGTTTGGTCCTAGCAGAAATCCAGAAAAAGAAAGGAACGGGTGGGGGGCAGGGAAGGGAGTAGGGAGAACTGGATGTGGATGGAAGGTGAAGAGGATGTGTCCTCAGTTGTTGTAGATTCTCTGTCCCTCATGTTTTAAAGTCTCCTCAGGCAGGCCCCGAGGTGGCTCTTCTCTCCCACGTGGTTGCTGATGTGTTGTCTTCTTGGTGTTTTGGCTTCTCTTGTCCCTGGTGAGGGGAACAGATGAAGGACAAAGGACATAGAAAAGGTTTGAGATAAACAGCATCACTCCTGACTTAAGATAAATTCCATTGGCCCTAAAAAAAAAAATGTCTGCTGTCCCAGAAAGAATTTAGATTATCGAGGAAGTACACTTTCTGTAGGTTACATGGTCATCTGTCCAGTGCCATCAGTCTGCTGACTCTCCTCTGCTGACCTCAGCTGAGACTGCTGATAAAAGCACCTCAGTTGTTCAGTAGATCAGTAAAATCTTGCCTCAGAACCTATGATCGTTGTGTCACAGTGGTATTGTCTTCAATATTACACTATCGTTTTTACAGTTGGCTGTTTAGCCAGAATGGTTCGAATTCCTTCTCTCACATCAGAGATTCTGTCTGACTCTTCTGGTATTCTTGCTGTTTGTGTTTACATTTTTAACAGCAAAGTAACCCACTGTCATGAGGCCCAGTTGTTAGCTTCTGAAACTGCACCCATATCTACACTTTGTTCAGCCATTCATATGGGCCTGGTGGTGTAACCTGACAGCTGTTTTCTGGTGGGAGTGATCCAAACAGAGCTTTATATGCATGTAGTGTCAGCTTACCACATGGCTGGATCAGTGCATTCCAGTCTTTAAGATTACACCATATGGCATGATAAGCATAGACAACTGAAGTAAAAAATATTTATGTTCTGAAATAATTCAATCTTTTCCCATAGTATGTGAAGCTGATGAACTTTCAAGAGGAAGTTCGGGCACATCGGGACCTGGATGGCTTCCTGGCGAGGGCCAGTATTCTGCTGGATGAGACGGCTGCCTCCCTGGATGACGTTCTGAAGAGAATGTTGCACCACGTGGGTCAGGACAGTCATGCATCTGAGCCTGGCTGCAACTTCGAGGAGGTGATGAGCATGCTTTTCACAGATGCAGGAGCTCAGGAGGTCAACGGTAAGCAGAGACCCAGTCTGTGTGCATGTATACACCAGCATGTAGAGAAATGTTGAAAATACACACACATACACAGCCACAAAAGCACACAACACAATGCGACAGAGGACTTGTACCGTCTGTGCCTGCCCACCATCTAAAGCTAAACAAGACTGTAACATCTGACACCTGACCTAAAAGCATCCCACAGTGTGTCTGCACATGTTGACATCTACCTGAAAAATGGCTTCCCCTCAGGCTCAGGAGCTGTCAGACAGACTTGAGAATGGTTGAAGAAGCTTTTATGCCCCAAAGGAAAATGTGTAATGTTTGAACCAGGGCTGTCCATTTGCCCTGCAGCTTTTTTAAGTGGACACAAGTAGAGCTCATTGTGCTGAATTGTGTCAGCAACATGTGCAGACATCAGACGTTTCCCAGGAAAACTGACGAGTGGTTATCCTACGCATTAACGCACAAGCATATGGTGCAAAGAGGACAAGCACAAAATCCATGAAGAACAAACAACACAACTGATAAAACTATGGGCGTGTCGCCTCCATTCATGGCTGAATTGTAGTTTGGTGTTTTTCCAATAATTGATAATGTTTTTGGTTTATTCTTCTCTCTCTTGTCACCAAGTTGCCATTTTAAAGTAGGATACTGTTTCTTGTTTACAAAAATGTTAAATCAATTCAACATTGTTATTTAATGTTTAATAGGGAAAAGGTTTTTCTTTGTTTGCCAGTGGTTTTAGAGAAGTCCCAAAAGCTACACCAAGATTCATTTATAATTGAAATTGTTTTTGACAGCACACACAGTGTATGAGACCTACTTAAAGTTTAATGCACACCTTACACTCCTAATGCAGAGATTTGTTTCTGAAATGAGCTGTAGCTTCTCCAGGTCTGGTGTTCATTGTCAGCACAGGTCCTTTGGGCTGAGTAGCAAAGCCTCTTGGTTAAGGTGAATCTCCTGCCCATTAGAGCAGGAGAAATCCACCCTCTTACATAACAGTGTGAAGCCATTGTCTCGCCTTCTGCCACAGGCCATATTGAAAGCTGCACTAATCGTTTGGCAAATCAGACTCTGCTTTCCTTCTATTTAATATCACAAAGAACTTGCGTTTTTTTTCGGTACATTAATCATTTCCTGTCTATAAAATGTTTGTCTATAAAGATGCTGGGCTGATGAAGATAAGACATGAGAAGGGTTTTCTTACTACTGTAAGGGCATGTGGTGATGATGGCAGTTTAGGAGCCGCCTGTCATCTGTGTCCCAGTGTTTTCCTGTCTGGCTGGGCTGGTGTCCCCAGTTGTTGATGGCTAGTCAGAAATGGGTGCTGTGAGATGCTCTCCTTGCACAGCTGCCTCTGACAGATTCGCAAGGTGATAATTGACTTCTGTCATCGATCACTCAGTTAGCTTTTCAAAAGGCTCCCTGAGATTCTCAAACTGTGCCGGCTGGTGCTACTTGACTGTTTGTCTTCCAGAAAACCCCACAGACAGGCAGAGGAAGAGGCTTTTAATTTTCCCCCGACACTGCCGTCTTAACAAAAAAGGCTTCCTGCACAGGTCTGGGCTGTTTTGAAAATCAATTTGAGCATTCAGAGGTTTCACGGTATATTGAAATAGCATACAGCAGCAGAGGAAAAATAAAGAAACAAGAATATGTTTATGTCCAGAACGCTGTAAGAAAAATCCACAGCCATAGGTTGACAATTACCGTTGGTTCGCAAAACCAACAACTGTATATATACCATCAAAGTATGAGTCGATATTATTAGGATCAAAACAAAGTAGTAAAAGTAGTCATTATGCTAATGGAACATACAGTATATATACACATATATATGTGTGTGTGTGTGTGTGTGTATCTCAACAAGAAGTGTTTTAAATCATTTGAACCATGAATAATAGATATAATGAGAATTGGGTCATTGTACTGATTTAGCAGCAGTTGTACAGTTATGCAACAAATACATTCTGACCAACTAAAACTTGCAAATGAGCAGGACTGTAGCTTTTAAATTATATGTATAAATGGAAGTAAATTCTGAGCTACTTAAAGATTTAGCAATAAATATACTGTGACCACAACAAAGCTTTTTGCCTTTGGATTTTAGTCATAACTCTTTAATTTTGATTTGCTATTATCAGTTGCTGATTAATAAGGATATGCATCAAATCAAAAGGTGGGATTCTGTTTTTGTCTTTTGTCTTCAACGTCTTGATTTTATGTGAATCCATTTTATTCAGGGTAAGACTTCCCAGGTAGAGTACTGTAAGATGTCTGATTTAAAATCATGAACATTCACATCTTGTCAGTACTGAGGGTAAAAAAAAGTGGGTGGAGGACCAAATGCCCTTCCAGGGGGAATATGTTCATGTTGCATGCAAGTATGTTATCAACAGCGCATATCTGGTCAAGTATTAATTTCTGTCATATCTACACTAACTCCGCCACGGTGGGGTGATACGGCCGGCGAGCACAGCAGCTCATTTGGAGTGTAATACTGTTCAGCTGAGAGATAAAGAGAACAGGGTGAGATTATAACCTGCACAGAAAGAACAGAGAATTACAGAAATGGAAAAAGATGAAAGCCCACAGAGATAATTAGTCTTCCTTCAACTTGTACAGAGGAGTCGATATTTGGAAGCCAACTTGTGCTTTTCTTTTTCCTTTTTTTTTTTTTTTTTTGCTTTTGTCTTGAGATTTAGTGCTGGAGCACAGTCCACACATTGTGCAAGGATAGAAGGAGGAACAGTGAACAGCACTGATGATGATGTTACTTCAGCCTCTACTGTATACAATAAACTTGCTTCTATTAAAAACATATTTGGATTATTTAAACATACTGTGTAAATGGTAATGAGATGGTGAAGACGATGACAGTGCTGCCACAGAATGATAATTATCAGAATTTTGAGTAATGTCTTGTTGAATTGTATTTTCCTGTCTGTTTGCAGCCGCACTGCTTGCTTCTACAGTATGTGCACTGCTGATTGTGTGCCCTGTTTGTGAAGACTGTATTATAATTTCTCCTGAAATTGCTGTCACCTTTGATCGATCTCACCACTTCACCTTGATTTGCATAATTCCCGTGTTTTATTTATTTTTTTATTCAACAGCTCCAATCAACCTGAAAAACAGTCATATATTTATAATTTTAGAGTTGTAAAGTTTTAAGCACAGGCCTGTTATGTCAGCAACCCATTAATCCCCAGAGCATTCCAGAGTGGTCTCATTTGATTGTACGCTGTTTGTGCACATTTGTGCAAGCAAATCAAACACTTGTGCTTCATTATTACTGCTGCCAGGGGCGGGGGTTATGTTTTTAATTTTTTTCATTTGTTGTTTGTTTATTAACATCATAACTCAAAAGGTAATGAAGGGATTCGGATGACATTTTTGGAGAGGTAGGGTTTCGGCCCACGGAACAGTGGATTAGGTTTTGGTGCTGATCTGTATCATAATTTGGATACTGGAATATTTTTAAACATTATTCACCATTGTGATGCTGGAAAGGCTGCTTGACTGTATGTGAGCCTCCTTGCGGCCAAAGTGCGCAGCTATGTGCTGAGCTCTCTGAGCATATACGGAGATAAAACCCTGGGTTAGTGACAGCTGCCCGTTCATTGTCAATGGAAACCAAGTGCTGCTACTCAGTACACCCTGCAGTGTGAGATGAGGGCTGAAGGAGCCCAGCAGGCGACAGCCCACAGCTGGGGAAAGATCTGCTCTATGCAGCGACAGCTGGGCGAGAGCCTGATGGCAGAGATTTGAGCCAGGCTCAAAGCTGTTAACATTTTCATCCTAGGACAGGTATGAAGGTATTTTATGAAGTTGTGATATTTTTGTCAGGTGACCACTTAGATTGACAATATGTGGTCAGTCTATCCAAGCAAAGCCAATTTCTAAATTTATTCCTCCATTTTTGGAGATAAGTGTACATTATCTGACCGAGCTAGCTCAATTAGAAGGCAGTTGCATCTCGTTCAGTCATCACAGTAGCCTGATAATTAATGAAGAAGAATACTTGTTTTGTTGGCCCAGATGTGCACACATATGAGTCACCACTTTGGATGTTAATGAGCGGCTGAATCTTGCGTTTAAAAATGTTTAATTTTTCATAACGCTTTATTTTTCCTACTCAACTGTGCACAAACAAGTCGGTTTTATTGATGTCCTGATCACACGAGGTGCTAACTTAAAGGTATAGACTTAAATTAAACTGGTACAACTTTGTACTGTACACTAACATGTTTAGTCAGATCATATTTGAATTTTTAGCCGAGTCTGAGACGCTCATTAAAAAAGGATGATGGTGACCGTGGAGGAGTAGAGTGCAGCAGGGCTGCAGACTCGTCATTCCTTAAGTTAATGACGGGATGTTTCGTTTGGATGTTAATGTATGAATGCATGAGTAACCCTGTTCATAACGATTACTTCATTTTAAGCTACGACTCCAGTGTCATGCACTCGTGGGCGTGTGCACAACAGCAGCACTGCTGAAAAACCCCTAGAGAAAACTGCTATTCTTCTGTTTCACAGTGTGTAAATAAACTTGGTGCAGATGCATTTTATTCCTGACAGCAGGAACTGTAAACTGGAAATTCATTAATGGGTAAAATCCTGTGTATTGTTGCATCAACTGACTGTGCCTCTGTTATAATCATATTTTTACTGCTACTAATACATTAATACTATAGTTTTTCTAGTCTAGCAACATGACTCTGAAGATCTCTGTGCAGGAATGGCGAACATTAACACCATTAATTCAGCCTCTGTGCCACATGAGAAACGGTGGCCATACATGTCATTTGTCTCATCTTGATCTTGTCATTGATGTCTTTGGGTTTCTTTGCAATAGCTGAGCAAATAACTGCAACCGGTGATAAAGTCCACTTTTTGGTAATAGGCTGTAGACGGCAATGAAGATAAGATCTCTCTGCAGCCAACAATGAGACATTGAGGGATTTTCTCTGGAAAATGATATTTAATATGCATGAGGCAATGGAGGGCAGGAAATGAAGCTTCTGTTCAGCAGAGATATGTATGCCTGTTAACCAGACAGTGTGTCTATATGTATGTATGTATGTATGTGTATGGGTACAGTGTGTGTGTATATGACTGTTGATTGTAAAAGGTGACTCAACTGACTCTGTGGTCTCTCCTCTTGGTTTTTCTCCCTCCTTCTCCGCATGCAGACAAGTCTCAAAGTTTCGTTTTCTTTGATGACGGTAAGCTGTGCTAATTGGGTGAAAATGTCAGCATCAGCTGCCGTGAGGCTGCAATCAGTGGTTTGGCTTCTGTACCAATCACCATCAGTACGCTGTTTGTGTTCATCTCCGAGGCTTAGGACTGGGTCAATCTATAGAGTCGTCAAATGATTACAGACACCAGAAATCCCTCCCGTGTCACAGATATCGATGTCTCTTCAGCTGCCCCTCAAATCAACACCCTTTCCATCCAGTGGATGTATTTTTATTTTTATTTTTTTAAGCCTTATGGAGTAAAACCCTGGTTTTGTGTTTAAAAAAAAAAAAGTTAAATCCATTAATTTTAATGGGCGATTTTGATTTTGTAGTTGTCTCCAGTAGGAAAGATTGATCCTCTACTGGAGATATTCAGATGATTCATTTTTCAAAGTGGTTATATAATTGGAACTTAGCATTTCATATATATGGTAATTGACTTGGCTGCAATACTCATGTAGGGAGTGGGTTTATTTAGCATTAATGTAGTTTGTTCTCATGCAAGAAAGTAGAAGATGGGAATTAACAGCCTCTCTAGAAAACAAGGTTTCACCGTTGACCCAGTCCTAGTGGCCCTCTCATCACCATGTGACAGAGCATCTGTGAGCTGCGTGGTGATGGGCTCTGATAGATACCCACGTGTTTCATCTGCCACTGCTCTGTGGGGCCCTCCTTTGTTTAATCACCTCCTTCAAAGTACCCTCCATAACCCACAGTTTGAAGGAGACCAGTCATTTTCCTCTGTGTGTGTGTGTGTGTGTGTGTGTGTGTGTGTGTGTGTGTTCACTGGCAGGCCTACCCGTGTTTGTGTTAATATTTTAGACGGCAAAAGATCAGGAGGTTTTATTGAGGTCTCCTCTGAGGAAAACGTGAGGACTCTGCCAGCCAAAAGAATTCGTGGTCCTTTCATGGACTGAGAGAAGCAATGAATCTGTTTTGTGCCTGCACATCTTTATAATTTTCTGCTGTTTATGCTAGTGGCACATAGGCCAAAAGAAATATTAACTTTACAGGGTTTTTTTTGAATGGTTTAGCATACTAATTGATTCTCGTCGTCTTATGTGTGACAGACTGCATTATGCCCATGTGGTTTACAGGAAATGCAATTCAGTTTGTCCCCTGCCAACCCAATGGCGTGGATAATGCAGTTAGAATCCTGCAGATCAAAGGGGACAATCCATCCATCCAGTCTGGCTTTCCTCGTAGTTTTTCATCTTTTTCCATTGAAATTTGTCACATTTGATGCACTGCGTGTGAACATCTGTGTGTGGAAACAGCAGTGTTTTCATAGAAAGAGCTGATGAAACGGGGCAGAAATCTTCACATGACTGACAAGTATCAAACGTGCATGTCTTAATTAGTCTCCCACTGGATCACACCGGCAGCCACTGTCACACACTTCCCCTCCTCTAACATCAACACTGGGTTTATTCACCTCAGCCCGTGGTGTAAGGTACTGCACGTTATATTCTCATGTCCTCTGCATGATTGTGACCATTTTATTGCAAATAAGTTGTTATATGTATAAAAGGGCTTGGAGTGATTGAAGAAACATCTGCTTGAAGACATTAGAAAATAGTCACTTTAGATGTTGCTTTTAATTAATTTCTGTTAAGAACAAGTTGAATCTGAATAAAACCTGGCATGAAATCACAAAGTTCTCCACCATCCAGCCAGTTGGAGGAACAGCTCATTCAGGAAGCACTGATTTGTTTCTCTTCTTGTTTAAAGTCCTCCTCCACTCAAAAAGATCCATGAGTTTGACACCAGGAAACTGAAGGATGAAAGTTTCTCTAAGACCTGTATGCATGAGCAGGTTTAGTGACATAAGAACTAGTTCTAGTTCATGGTCCAATATGCAACTTGCACAAGTGTACAGTCGATACTATAAACCTCCAGCTATATTTGCATATTTTCAGAGACTGATCTTTTCAGTGTAAATCTTATTTAAGACATATTGCAAGTAAAATACATTCATCATAAAATCAGGAAGTGTTCCTAGGATGAATCACAAAAGTACATCATTGTGTTCTCCACGTTGAGTAATCATGATATTTAACCGTGAACACCGATCATGTGCTGTACTTTGGCTGGTTAATTTTTCTCATCACTGAAACACTTAGAAAAAGACACCGGTGCTTTTGATTTTATTTGCCAGCTTCTACCTAGTCTGTAGGTATGACAGACCACAACAACCCTGCCGTGCACATCATCGACCTCTCTGTTTCTTCACTATTCTCTCCTTTATCCTCTGTCTCCTTCTTTTTCTTTTCCTCCCGTTGTCTCTTTTGTTCTGTTTGCATCTCATGTTTCTGTCTCTCTCTGTCTCCCCTCTTCACTGACGTCAATGAGAAATTTAGATGGTTTTTGACTGTTACATGGCTGTCAGGCTCACTGCTATTAATTGAATTGAATTTTAGTCCATTTCCTTCACTTCTGTCCCTTTTCCTTCCCCTGTCTCTCGCTCTCACCATTTTCCTTCTTGCTGGTCACGTTCTTAGTTTGTACGATCCCCCCCTTGGTCCTTCTTTGCCCTGGTGTCTTTCACATTTTATTTCTGTTTTATTCTCTCTGCATGTCTCCTTTGTGTTCTTTCTTCCTGCCGCTCTTTGTTCTTTCGTTTTTCTCCGTCTCTCCCTTGTTTTTCCTTTTCTTGCCCACGTGCCGGGCTTTTCCTCCTTGTCGTTCTCTTTCTCTACAGGATTTTTTTTCTCCCCCCTCCCCCTTCTCATATTCCCTTCCTGGCTCTCTCACTCCTTGAGCACTGTGATACTGTTGTCATGGTGACGCCCATCATTTTCTGGCATGAATGGAGGATACTTTATTGATGAGATGGCATGGTAGAGGGAGAAAGAGGGAGAGAGATGGAAGGAAAGACAAAGAGAAACCGCTGGCAGGGAAAATCCGAATGATATGGAAATGATCGTCCCTGCTGCTTACGATACAAAACATTTCCACCCTGCAATTTGCTCTGTGCTGATGAGTGAAAGAGGGTGCACAGCCAAAGCAGGCGAATCTTCTTGAGGGGTTTGGGAAAGTCGGGCCTGCTGAAGAATATCCCCCAAAACACTATTATTCATCACTCTCAGCGTGAGAAGTCGGAAGGGAGATTCCCCTTATTGAGAGGCAACACACAGGCTTCAGCCATGTCGCTGCTGCTCAGGTTTAATGATTTGTCCTGTGTAAACATGGCAGCTTAATGTATTTTTATAATCCACTAACGTGAGCATTAGTGTTTTCTGGAGTTGGAAGGGCGTTATTATTAACCTGTCATGGTGTGGCGTTTGCACATAGTGCCGGCCGACTGGCTCATTAAACACTTCTGATATAGACGTCATGTCGAGAGGCTTAGCACTGCAGACAAGGCAGGAGATTTTTACCCATTTTAAACTTTGGGCTAGAAATTGGGGCCAGCTTTCTTAAATAAATTCATAAATACTCTCTTAAATAATGGAGGCTCCTATAAATGAACACATGATGTTACATTTAGCCAGGCAGCAGCAGTGGGAGGATGCCCATACAGAAAAGGAAAAGTTCAAATGTGTGTAGCAGAATATTAGTGTGTGAAGATCAAACTGGACATGAGATGGATCTTCACTAACGTATTTGACCTCTGACCTTCTCCCTACAGTTCATCTGCTGTCAGAGACGATCCAGGGGGTGACGGCCACTGCCACCGGGATCCAGTACCAGCAATCCTGGCTCTGCATCCTGTAAGCCATAATGTCTGTGAGAGTAAGACTCTGTGTGGTTTTGGGCTAAAAATGGCAGTTAATCAATTAATTGATTAACAAATTTACTGAACATCAGTTTTGTTAAATGATTATCTCTCTGCATTTATCAAGAAAAAAAGTTTACTGCATGTTGATTGTAGGTTTTCATATGTGAGAATTTTTCACTCTTTTGTTTTTATATCACTGTAAATTGAATGTCTTTGGCTTTCGGACTATTGGTCTGACAAACGAGCTCTGAAGACATCACTCCCACACAGTGGCGTAGGCAGAAATCTTTTTCTGGGTGGGCCAGTACAAGTGGATGGGCCATCCTCCCCCAGAAGAGCTGCATATTAGACCATAGCCTTTTAAGGCTGCACACAATGGTATAAACAAAAAGTTGTCTTTTATAACCTATGCAGCCTAAAATTTATTTGTGACGACAACAGGCCAGTTAAATGTTTCTTATGTTATTGCAACATGGAGCTTGACAGAAGATCATCTGAAACTCTTAATCAGGACAGGTGTGAACACGAGCAGCTCATGCACTTGCCATATACAATAATTAACCATTTTATTGCACAGTGGCAATTAAACATAATCAGCAGAGCATGTTAATTAAGAGGGAAATGTCCCTCATGCACTTCCACCATTGTTGCTTCAGGACCACGGCCAGCTCACAAAAATAAATAAATAAATGCTAATTAGCTGTAAAAGGAAAAAGAAGTAAGAAGCAAAAGAAAACATCCAGTTTGAATTCCTTCATTTCTGTTGCATTAACCCTAACCTACAATGCAGCCTGGCTGGAACTAAAATTGTAATTTTATACAAAAAGTGATGACCCTGCCTACAGTAGGCTGAGAACAACGTTAGCTTTAGACACCATGCCTGAGGTTCCTGTAAATGTGTGTAGTTTTTATTGGCTGTGTCTTACCATGGGCTGGATATAGGGGTGTGTATGTATGATAGAAACCAGCCAATAGTTGATATCATCCCGGAAAGTCTTGAGGTATTTACAGTAAAAAAAAAAAAAAAGAAGATAAAAATGATCTGATCTGCTGTTTCTACATGTTCACAAAAGGAACATATATCTATATCTATAGATGGATAGATATAGATATATATTACATGCATTTCCTTGTGTTCTTTTTGTTGGAGTTTCAGACATAAATATTTCTTCTCCAGGATGTTTCTGTGGGCTCCTCTGTGAGCTTTTTGTTCACCAAGCGCTGCTGATGTGCGAGTGAACACGCCCCCAGGATAGAGTGCTGTAGTAGCGAGTCCCAAAACCCAGGACTGAGTTGGCATTTTTGAATTTCCGGTTCCCTTGCCCTGAAGTCTGAATGGGTTTTTGGTTAGACACCTGAAATAAGGTCCTTTTCACATTTTGTTCTATGAAATGAAATAAATCAATAAAAACCCCACTCATGATTTTTAATGCTTTTACATGTATTAAAAAAGGCGGCTGCTAACAAGTGGCTAAATGAGACTACAGAGTCTGTCTGGGATATAAACCTTCATCGCACCCAACACAAAGACTCATCTACCCTCTATCCATTTTAAAACTGTCAGGAGTTTATCCCTCTGGAGAATTTCTAAGGTGACACTTTGGTCTAGACTGTAATATACTATATGTTCCTTTTGTGAAGAAGATGTAGAAACAGCAGATCAGATCGTTTTGTTTTTTTTACTGTAAATTTACTACGACTTTTCGGGATGATATCAACTATTGGCTATTTTCTAAAACAGGAATTTGCAAGTGAAAATATCATTTTTTGGACTTTATTTTAAAAACAAAGGCCATGAAATTATTATGAACACTTATTTTATTAGGGACATTTTTCATTCATAAAATGAAATTCAGGAAGTCTAAGCCATTCTTTTATGGATTTATAACAAACTTTGCAGCTACGTGTAAGTGTAAACCAGATACAATTTAATAAAAAAAAAAAATACAACAAACTCTACAAGTTATGATAAAGATAGTGGACTTAACAACATTAATATTAATAAATGTATTCTATTGGAACATATTAATCAAATTGTTTAGGTATTAATAAAATCAGTATTGTCACATAACCATATAAAACAATATCTGCTGTTCAGTTTCTCCTCAGCTGAGAAAAACAGGCTGAAAGAAAAAGTTTATCTGAAAACTCAGTCACTAAATTTGGAGATTATTTTTCCATTGGCCAGTGACAGTATGTAAATGTGGTACTGGATATTTTTATTAATGTAATATTTGAATTTAAAATAAACAGACTAAACTGTAGGAATCTGTTTCTGCAGTGGGTAAGTCTGCATGCATTCAGGTGTGTGTGTGTGTGTGTGTGTGTGTGTGTGTGCGCACGCGCACAAGTGAGTGCAGGCTCACATTTGAATACTGTTTTAACTGTTGCTGCAGAGCAAGAGGTTAATCCATGGAAATGAAGGGTGCTGCTGGTGAGGTGAGGTGAGGTGTTGACATTTATAAAACCTCCCCCTTCTCCCTCTCTGCTCCAGCTGCAACGTGAAGCATCTCCAGAGGCGTCACGTGTGCATCTCCCGCCTGGAGAGACCGCAGAACTGGGGAGAAAACTGCTGCGAGGTCCGCTATGTCATCCTGATATTGGCCCCGTTGAAAATGGTAACTGCCACCCCGACAGGGACGAACTGATATGTGGGATGTATCTGTGGTGGATTACTGAGGCGCTTGTTGATGCACTTGTTTGTTGCAGCAGTTTCATTAATTACCATTTTATCTTTTCGTTATATCCCTTAATGTTTGTGTTCACTCGTAGCTTCCTCCATACTTTCACTTTCTGCCTCAGATTCACTTGTGCATCAAAATGCAGCAAAAACATAATATGGACTGTGTGACAAGACCAGCAAATATTATGTTATAGTCCCAGTCACATACCTCAGTCCATTCCTTTCTTTTGTTTTGATGCGCCAATAGATGGATTGCTGCCCCAGCTACGATGCACTGTGGCGTATGAACCCTGACCACTGTGCCTCAGCTTGTATTTTGCGTTGACATTCTGGATTAGAACAACAAATCAATTCATTTCCCATTATTATCAATCTAAATTAATGCACTACCAAATATAGGAGCTTGTTTACTGGGGCTCAGGAGATCAATACTGGGAGACGTGCCCCAGTAAAAGGGGTCTAATGATGCCTCTGCATGTGTCCCAATGCTGTAGCACAGTTATTTGGCCATTTGCATAGTCTTCATCTCTGCTTTCAACGACTGTATTTAAATATATAATATATTCAGTTCAACAGTTAAAACTTTTTTAAATTAGGCTGCTCTTTCCAATTCAGTTACAGTCAGCCACCTGTCACAAGTTTAATTAAGTTTGGTTTTCTAAAAACCAGCTTGAGTTCTGGCTGAAACTCTAGACTGAATAAGGATCACCATTTTCAGCTTTTGCATATTTTTACCCCAAATGGTGTTAAACCAAATTTCTCCGGGATCTTGTGCCTTAACACCACCTCAAATCTGTTGCCTCTTGCTGCCACAGATCACCACGCTCCTACTCAGGGAAGGTTTTTTTTGTAAAAAGACAAATGTGAAAAACATACTAATGAGCCGCTGATTAGGGGATGACTGTGGTTCAGTGGGTAGAGTGGTCGTCTCCCAACCGGAGGGTCGGAGGTTCAAATCTTGGTGCCTGCAGTCCACATGTCAAAGTGTTCTTGGGCAAGACACTGAACCCCCAAGTTGCCCCCCCCCCCATGGTTAGAGCCATCGATGTGGGTTGGCGCCACAGATGGCTGCCTCAGTTCTACTGGAAACAAATTCCTTGTGTGTAACATACTTAGAAAGGTTGTTATTATTATGTGCCACAAATAAATAGTTAAAATACTGAATGTTTGCACTGCAAATAGTAGTTTTACAATATAATTTGCACTTTTTCATTTTAATATTTAATGGGTTTTTTTTTTCATTTTTTTATTTTCTAAAATGTCTGAAATTATACTGATATAGACATGAACCTGCCAAATGTCTGCAGAAGTGAATTCAGTCCAAGAGCCTCAGTGTCTTGTGTGGGTACGAGAGTCCTGTTGGCTGAACCTCTCGGGTCACTTGTGTGCAGGAGTGCTGTTTTTTTCAGCTCTGAAGAGCTCGCTGCAGCTGATGGACAGTGTAATACCCTTCCCTCCCATCAAACCACTCAACCCTCCTGTCTTCCCTGCTTCATTTTGGAACTTTCAGCACACACACACACACACACACGTACATGCACAGCCACACATCACTCGGTTGTTTTCAGCTGGCTCTGATTGTTGCCCCACTTTAGATGGAACCCCCCTCCATTCCTTAGCCACCTTTCTGCTGAAAAAACTGGTTCCTTAATGCTGGCTCTACTTTTACCATGGTACTCCCACCCCCTCCCCTTTACCCATACATGTTAACACACCATCAAACTGTGGAACCGCCAGGAAGGGTGGAGTGACCCTGGTCATCAGTGCTGCCTCAGCCTACCGCATCGTGTTTTCTGGTAATTTGGTTTGGGTTCATTCTCACTTTTCCCCCCATAAACCCTAATTTGTGCCAGTGCCTTTCCTCTGTGCTTCCAGCGCCCTCCTTGCCAGTCTCACAGGCAGCAATCACAACCACTAATGACATTCCCAGAGACTAATCTAAGCCCCAAGTAAACATAAAGTGCTGTTATGCCTCAATTATCCTTGATGGTGACTGCTTCTGCAAGAAAAAAAATCTGTGAAGAGGGATGATAATAGGATTTTTTATTTTTATTTTTTTGGTTGGCAAATGTATGTAATCTTGCATGTGCAAGTATGAACCACTTCCATCACTACCATTTAGAGAGCTTTACTGCATTTGTGGCTTTTGACTTTTTTTTTCTTTGCCCTGAACGAATGTGCTGAACAGATATGACCTTTCTTCAAACAAAGCTCAGCTTCTCATTCACTTTGTTAAACAAACTCATGCCTCAAAGTGCCTATCAACACATTCATGTACTCCTAGCTCTTTTGCTGCTTTGAGAAGCTGCACTGCGTGTTTGCAGTTGATGTCCGAGTATTACTCTCTTTCTACACCCACACTTTCCCACAAGGCCCAATTAATCAACCTTCAAAACTTAAATCCGTCACTGAAACTCTCTTATTTAATTCTCACTCCTTATAGGCCTGAAAGGTGGTGCTGAGGTGTTTCTGGGTCCCTTGTTTGTTTAAGATAGCGACCATAGTTAACTATGATTCATAGAGTTTTCACTGGCTTCCAACAGAGAGGCAGAGGAAACTGTGTGGCATTAATCCACATGTTTAGTATGTTTGAAACTCACTGTGTCGACACGACAGTGAAATGTATTCCTAATTTGTCTTGCTGCTGGCTCCTGATACCTCTAAAGCTCTAGCAGAAGTATTGTATTTATATGGCAAAAGAATAATTCTTTTGAACATACAGGTGAATGACAGAAGTGGATTAAAAGGCATTAAAATGTTGAATCAATAAATAATAAACTTCAGGCCACTATCAAGGTGTTGGGAACAGAACACACACATACTCACTACCCAGGACAAAAATGCATTGCGGGTCTCAGGAGGCTCGAGATCAGAGTGTCTCTCTGTCAGTTGATGGTGGATTGCCAAGAAATGACTTTCAAGTATCCAGATAACTTTTCCTGCAGTACCACAGCAGGTTATGTTTCACGGAGTGAAATATCTCATCTATTGAAGGGTTACCCCCACATTTTGTACAGACATCCATGGTTTCCAGTAGCTGTATCCTGATGATCCCGACTTTTCTTCTAGTGCCAACATCAGGTCATAATTTAAGTTTGTTGAGTATTTATAGATAATTGAAAATCAGTCCCATTCTCGTCAGCCTGTCTGTACTTGTTTGTGTTTAGCTGTAAATTAGTCTTGTTTTTTACTGACTCTTGGTCTCCAGTGTAATCTGCTGTATGTGCTGTAAGTCCAGTCTGAGTATAGCTGCCGTCCATTGCAACTCTAACTGCAAACTATTCTGAGCATAGAGCGTCAGTATTTGATCCTTAGGAGTGAGATTTTTGATGGCGTATTCCTTTAAGGCTGCCTCTCACACCTGTGGTCTGACTGAAGGTGGAGTATCTCGTGTCTTCACACAGAAAGAGAGCTTTCGGATTAATCAACATCCATTCTCTCAGCACTTTCAGCTCTGGTTAAAATGCAGTTACAGTAGCAGCTGCTGCTGTATGCTCTGAGCCCGGCTGTGTTGGTATCATCACCACCTGGCTCCGCGCTGTCTCAGAGCCTGCCAGGACAATATTACCATCAGTCTGTTGTACTCTGTGGCTTGTGACAGCATTATTTGTAACAGATGTGGAATTATTAGCAGAAGCTCCCCAAAACTCCCAGCTTCAAATCAGCCAAGCCAACCAGTCCAACCTGACTGAAGTAGTGCTGTTTAGATGTACTGGGACTTAGTATCAAGACCAGATTTATGTCTCTGTACTGTAGCTCTCTGCAGTGTTTGACAGCTATGTATGTGCCTTTGGTATATTTGGAAGACTTTTTGCAAATGACATTTATACACTGCTTGGCCACTGTAGTAGTCACACCTGTGCAACTGTGTGCACTTGAATGCAACACGTCCGCCTCAACATCTGTGTTTATGAAGCACAAAATGTTTTAACTTTTGGTGAAATTGTCATAAATGTATAAATTCAATTATGTGTTTATCATTGAGGTCCCAGTTAAAGGTTGTTGTACTGGACTACCTGTAGCCGGGTCAGGAGGCACAGGTAGTCCAGTTACACATCCATATATGCAGTCGCAAGAAGGTTTGCTGTGTCTCCAAGCACATTCCCAACAGCATGGAGGAGATGCCAGGAGACAGGGCATTACACAAGGACAAGCTGGACAGGGCTGTAGAAGGGCAATAACCCAGCAGCAAGGCCGGTGTCTGCTCCTTTGTGCAAAGAGGAACAGGAGGAACACTGCGACAAAATGACATCCAGCAGCTGCTGGTGTCTGTTTCTGACCGATGTCCTCTAGAACGACCTGTGCTCACAGCCCAGCACCGTGCAGCTCGATTGACATTCTCCAGAGAACACCACAAATGGCAGGTCCACCACTGGCGCCTTGTTTTGTTCACACTGAGCACATGCGACAGGCATGAAAGAGTCTGGAGACGCTGTGGTGAATGTTATGCTGCCTGCAACATTATCACACGATCAGTTCTGTGGTGCTTCAGTGATGGTCTGGGGAGGCAGATCCTTGGAGGGGCGTACAGACCTCCATGTCATAGCCAGTGGTACCTTGACTGCTGTGAGGTCCTGGGATGAAATCCTCAGAGTGACTGTCAGACATTACACTGGTGCAGTGGGCGCTGGATTGCTCCTGGTGCAGGACAATGTCCGGCCTCATGTGGCCAGAATGTGGAGGCACTTTCTGGATGAAGAAGGCCTTGATGCCACCAACCGGTCCCCACGTTCTGCTGACCTAAATCCAACTGAGCACCTATGGGACATTATGTATCATTGCATTTGACACCACAGTACCACCACAGACTGTCCAGGAGCTCTGCGATGCCCTGATCCAGGTCTGGGAGGAGATCCCTCAGGACACCATCTGTCGACTTATCAGGAGCATGCCTAGATGTTGCTGGGGGTGCATACAGGGACCGCACACACATCTGAGTCACATTGAGTTTCACGATGGATGAGCTTGTGATTTCGATTTTTCACCTTAATTTTGAATGCTGCCTTCCATGGTTGATGATTTTGGTTTGCATTGTTCACGATGTCATTTTGTTCTGAACAAATTATTCAGTGTACATCAGTGAAGGTTTTCAACTTGAATAATTTGTTCATCAAGATCAAACGTGTGATTTAACTGTTCCTTAATTTTTTGTGCAGTTTTTATATTTATTTATTTAATGTACAACCACTTTTATGTGGTCTTCTGCAGAAAAGCACCAAGACAGCGATGGAGCTGGGCAGGACGTTCGCCACCCTCTTCTCTGACATCTCCTTCAGGCAGAAACTGCTGGAGACCAAGACGCAAGAGGAGTTTAAAGAGGCGCTGGTGTTCCAGCGGCACCAGCTGACAGCAGCCAACCAGCAGCCTATTGCTTTGGGGAAGGAGGAGACAGACCCCCGCAGTCACAAACCCCTCACGGTGGGCAGTGGCGTGTGTGTGTGTGTGTGTGTGTGTGTGTGTGAGAGCTGCATGTCTTTTGGGAAATATTTTCCACATGCTTCTCGTCTTCCTCCCTCACTTCTCACTTATTTGTCGTCTCATTTCTGCACAGGGCTCTGTAGAGAATTGAGACTATGCACATACATTTACACACTGAAATCCTTTTTTAAAGTTCTCCTTCAGCCCCCCACCTCCTCTTCTCACTCGACTGGCCTGACTCTTCCATCTTTTCTCTCCCTCTAATCAATCAGCATCAGCTCCTGCCAAGCCTCCTTAGTGGGTAAATGCCCTTACATCTCTCACAGTCCCGTCAGGACTCCCTAACCTTTAGCGACACGTGCGCACACACATTAACACACACTTCCAGAGATGTTGTGCTCAATGCCACTGCACCAACATCCCCTTCTCATGTTGCTGTTGACAGGCCAGAGCTCCCAGACATTTCCCTCTTTTGTGTGTGTGTGTTTTATTTTAGGGGAGAATTTTGTTAGGTTCCTTTGCCAGGGCTCGAAACACTTGGTGCCACTCAGTGAAAGAGAGAGAGAGAGAGAGAGAGAGAGGTAAGAGGAAAGAAACAATAAGAACATGAGGCAGAGAGGAACAGAAAAACCCCCCAGCTTCTCCACCTTCTTCCTCATTCCAGACTGACATCAGACCCCCCGCAGGAGCACGCCACCTTTCCTATACGAGAGAAAATAAGGCAACGTCTTTGTTGTGTTGTTTCTCCTCTCCGTTGCCTCACACTATTGGAAGCATTCAGAGCGAATGGCAAACAGGTGGACAGTAATTTCTCCCTGACACTTTGTTTATTGAACCCGAGCCAAAACCTGGAGATCAGGCCCCACGCGCAGAATGTAATAATAGATGAGGTCATGATGTACAGGCGTTTTAATGGGTGAACAGTCCTTGTTGAACAAGGCTTAGCCAGCCCGCTCGGAGAGAGAGAGGAAATGCTGATGTTTTTGTTTGTTTTCAGTGTGGTTTATGCTGAGGTAATTTGATTTGTTCTGCCAAAACCCGTCAAAACTTCTTCTAAATGACAAATGAGGCAGGAATAATTTTCCCAGTGGCTTTTCTGTCTCGCACGCCCCCATCTCTCCCTCGTCACCCGTTCTATTTAATTGCATAATGCTATGTTCTACAAGAAAATGAAACACTGGGTAATTGGATAATTTACTTAATAAGCTCAGTCAGGATTGCACAGTGACTTGTCGGCTGTAACCTCATCTTTTTAAGAAGCACTTCATGTTTCCTGTTGTGACACATGGCTTGTTCCTAGCCACCCTCCACCTGGGCTCTCTAAAAATACTCTAAGGCTTGTAGCCCTTGCACCTCTCTGTCAATCACGATCATTCTTGGAAAATGTGGATCTTCATTAAATGAACATCTAAATCCAGACAGGCTGCTCGGCTTACTTGGCTTTGTATTACACAATTAAAGTTTTTCCCAGGCTGCCTTGTTAAATGTGATTGTTCAGATCATCTTTCAGAGAGGCCCCCTGTGGAATCACCACCATCTTGGCTGAATCACCACATGGATGACTTTTAATCTAAATGTGTCATTGTTCATGTTAATGACAAATGTTCCACACAAACTGAAGTTAGTCACGGCGTTCCACAGGGCTCTGTGTTAGGTCCAATTCTCTTCACTTTATACATGCTCCCTTTAGGCAATATTATCAGGAAGCACAACATAAATTGCCATTGCTATGCATCTGATACTCAGTTATATTTATCTATGAAGCCAAATGAATCAGATCAGCTGGTCAAACTTCAAGCATGTCTTAAAGACATAAAGGCCTGGATGACCTGCAACTTCTTACTTCTAAACTCTGACAAAACTGAAGTTATTGTGCTTGGGCCTGAAAACCTTAGAAATCTGCTGTCTAATCATATAGTTACTTTAGATGACATAGCTCTTGCCTCCAGTACTACTGTGAGGAACCTTGGAGTCATCTTTGATCAGAATATGTCCTTTAAATCACACATAAACCAAGTCACTAGAACTGCCTTCTTTCACCTGCGCAATATTGCAAAAATCAGGAGCATCCTGTCTCAAAGTGATGATGAAAAACTGGTCAATGCATTTGTCACTTCCAGGCTGGACTACTGTAACTCTTTACTATCAGGATGTCCCAATAATTCCCTAAAAAGCCTCCAGTTAATCCAAAATGCTGCAGCCAGAGGACTGACAGGAATTAGCAAGAGAGATCATATCTCTCCCATATTAGCTTCTCTCCACTGGCTCCCTGTAAAATTCAGAACAGAATTTAAAATCCTTCTCCTAACATACAAAGCCCTTAATGACAAGGCTCCATCATATCTTAAAGACCTCGCAGAGCCTTATCATCCTAACAGAGCACTTCGCTCTCAGAGTGCAGGTTTACTTGTGGTTCCTAGAGTCCACAGAAGCAGAATGGGAGGCAGAGCCTTTAGCTATCAAGCTCCTCTCCTATGGAACCAACTCCCAGTCTCAGTTCGGATATATATATACTGTATATATATCTATACACACAATTATAGAGTAAGCGTGTTTTAAAAATTTGAAGTTTTTAAAAGAAGCCATTTTTGGTTTTGTTTCGGTTTTCGGCCAAATGCATCCTAAATTTTCGGTTTCGGTTTCGGCCCAGAATTTTCATTTTGGTGCATCACTCACCATTACACATCACTAACTGTGTGTCTCCTCCCTCCCGTAGTGTGTCCTCTCTCTCTCCCTGTACCTTTCTGCAGGTTGCCCTGGCCCTGGAGCTCTATGTCTCTGACGAGCAGTCACCAGCCACATCGACCTGATCAGTGTTTGATTGTTGTGTCTTGTTGCTTTTCTTCTTTTGTCTCTCCTCTATCCACTCACCCCAACCAGTCGAGGCAAAAGGCCGCCCACCAAGAGCCGGGGTCTGTCGGAGGTTTCTTCCGTTAAAGGGAGTTTTTCCTCCCCACTGTCACCAAGTGCTTGCTCAAGGGGGATTTGTTGGGTTTTCCCTATGTAATAATATTGATAACAGTAAGGTCTAGACCTTACTTTGTAAAGTGTCCTGAGATGACTTTTGTTGTGATTTGGTGCTATACAAATAAAATGTGATTTGATTGTCCACAGCTGGGGTCAGTAAGGTGAAGCTTCAGGCTTTTCATGCTTCTGCGTTTCTTCATCAGACAATTAGTCAAATGCCCAAAAGCAAAATGGAAATTTTGAAAAAAACATGTATAAATAAGTAAGTGTTGAGCTGAGAAGCACCTCATGGAACTGGTTTGTAATTCATCTGCAAAGTCGTTCATGTTTAGCTGGTTGTAGTTTCTCCAAGAAGGAGCTGTCAAATCATCATGACAGACTAGATCAGCACATATGGACCTACGCCACCTACAGGTGGAGAGTCATACTAGCACCACTGTTCGTAACACTTCAGCCACCAGTAGGCAATGAGTGTTTCAAAAGCAGTTTGTGTTTTTTATGTCTCACTTTTCCCAAATGTTAGCTGAAATAAAAACAATGAATAACAGCAAAACATCAGCACATCACACTGTCAGTGATAATTAGTACTAAAAACAAATATAGTACAATTGAGCTGTGTTTGAAAGTTGCATTTTAATTTAGTGGCTTTTCCAAACATGTATGAGCTCAGCAGTGTTATTTGTCTGGAGACCTACGGCAACTGTTTTATCAATAGACCAGAGATGTCAGTGATTTCAATTACATCCAAGTTTGCGGTTCAGGGCTTCAGCAGCAAGAGAAAGATTTCTGTCAACCTTCATACATTGTTGAATTAATTTGACTGTTTTCTTTTGGTGTCTAAACACTGAGAATTTAACCTTCTCCCTTCTGCCCACAGTGCAAAGATTTCTTCAAAGCCGGCCGGGGGATTTACGAGGACTTGCGCCGCAGACTGCCTTTCTACGCCTCTGACTTCACAGATGGTAGGCTGGACCTGGACTTGTAGCGATAGTGAATCATCGTCCTTATTATGCGACACCGGGGTGCTGCTGGCAGCACCTCGATTGTCGTCCTCTGCCTCAGATGCATCTGTGTCACATCTAAGGTCTTCTTCTGCTAAAGTGACTCTGATGTCTTACTTCTCCCAGATGTTCCTTATTTCCAGCGCTAGTGTCATTTCATCAGACAGGGACATTAGCCTGTACATCCCCACAGCAGGCTGGTGGTTTCGTTCACTGATCAGGTCACGCTCATGACAAAGGGTTTCTGTTTCCAGTCAAATAAATGGACACATACATCCTGACCTTTGGAAACTGATATTGTTCAAAAGGAGAAAATAAATATTTCTGAATTGTCTCAGTTGTAGTTACTGCCAGAGATGCTCTCTAAATGATTTTCATGAGTTTATATTTTAACATGAACAACTTAATTCAACCAGATATGACTCGCTCGATTTGTTAAAAGAGACTCGGTAAAGTATAGATAAGGAGAAGATTTTCCCAGCTGCCTCCTCCTCCTCAGCTACTCACTTTGAGCCCTTTCTCATTTCATAACATCCAAACACGTTCATGGGGCTGTAACAAAATCAAGATATTTCTGTCTGATAATGATCATCTGATGAAAGTCACATGGCTAAAATCATTGTGATCACATTAGAGCCCAGTTAAAGTGTGTTATTCCTAAATGAGCTATCCATCATTTGGATAAAAGCAATAACTTCTTTTATTAAATGATGGATGTCACCAAACTAAAACAAATGACTCGTACTGTGAAGAAGGGTAGCAGGTAGCGTGAGCCTTGCTAGAAGAGTTTCACTCTAATATACCGCATGTTCCATATTTCCAGGCACTGAATGATGAAGTCTGCTAATGTTTTTGTCATTTTGAAATTAAAGTGTAGAGCCTCCTCCGCTTCATTATGAGGTGACTATGACTCATGTGTTTGTATTTGTCTCCCCTCAGGTATAGTTGGCAGTAATAAAACCCTGTTGAAGTACATGACCACAGCTATCTTCCTCTACATTGCCATCCTCCTCCCCGCCATCGCTTTCGGCTCCCTCAATGATGAGACCACACGTGGTGAGATCGGTATGAGCTTGTACTCGACTGTAAACACGTAAACACCTTTCTGAGAGACTGGAAATTTCCTTTTCACATTCTCCCAAGAAATATCCTGACATAAAGATTGTCCAGACTTAAAGCAGAACTTTGCTGTGTGCATGATGTTCTAGAGCAGGGGTGTCCAATTCCAGTCCTCGAGGGCCGCTGTCCTGCTTGTTTTCCAACTATCCCTGCCTGACCTGCTGCCGATTACCTGGCTCAGGTGTGTTCAGTCAGTCAGAAGCTGGTCAGAAGATACCATCTTAGATGAAAGTGGAGTGAGGAAAGATAAAGTGAATTGGTATCTTCCAGCTTCTGACTGACTGTACACACCTGAGCCAGGTAATCAGCAGCAGGTCAGGCAGGGATAGTTGGAAAACGAGCAGGACAGCAGCCGTCGAGGACTGGAATTGCCCACCCTTGTTTTAGAGGGACTTCCTTACAGCTTCAGGAGTAATGTCATCAATTCTCTTTCAGCCTTGACTTTGGAAGTCACTGCTGTGAGAACCTGATGCTCCTCTCAGCTGACTGAACCAGAAATAAATGCATCATAAAACCAACAGCTCTATAAAGCTTCAAAGTTGTGTGATTAAACTCTTAAGGGTCAGTGTGAATGACTGCTTTGAGTATGAGTATCCAGAATTTCCCTCAGGATCAATAAAGTATCTATCTATCTGTCAAGTAGTCATGTCATACAGTGTTGTATAAAGATATTGATTAGTGTAGCTTTAAAGTAGTTGTAAAATAAAAGTGTCTGCCTCATTTTAAGATTAATTTGCAGTGTGCTTCGGCTTCTGCTCTACAGTAAAACCCAGCAGACACTCATGCACATTAATCAGCATTTCCTCCTGAGTTTTCTCGGTGTGTGTCCTCTCTGGCCAGATGTTCGGAAGACCATCATTGGCCAGAGCATCGGCGGGGTCGTCTACTCGTTGTTCGCCGGCTCTCCTCTAGTCATCCCTCTCACCACAGCTCCCCTCGCCATCTTCATCAGTGGTAGGCTTCCCTTCTTTTATTCAGCTCAGCTCCACTGAGGTACACTAATCTTTTAACAGTTTGTGCCAACGGCTGTTTTGGGAAGGAGGCTGGGGGTGGGTGGGGTACTAAGAAGATTATGTCAAAAATCAAGAGAAGGTGGCACCCAGCCGAGGAGAACGGCAGCTAGAAACTCCTCGTGCTTTCTCTTTTACCAGGAAACAGCAGCATTGGTTTAACTGTTTGTTCACACATATGTTCCTAATGAGAGCTCTAGTGCAGGAGAGAAAGAAGTGCACATCTCCAGAAATGTTTTTAGGAAGAAACAGCCTTTTTTTCCTTCACTGATGTTATATAATAGTTGGTTTCAGGGGCCTGTGGGTCAGGAAACTCACCCATCCCATGCACAAAGATGTAAAATTTATATTCAGTGCAGTTAGACAGCAGCACAAACTGTTGTATGGTTCTTCCCCAACAGCAGTGTTTTGTTGGTTGGAATTTAAATGATCTTGACAAGTGGAAGCTGCAGAATCAGGCAGTGATGAAGAAAGTCAGCAACTCTGACACAGAATATGGATTTAATATCAGAGCTGATTGTTGGGTTTGCAGCCTGATGATCTTTGAAGTAAACGGGTTAAAACTGTGCTGAGAACATTTTCACGGGGATAATTATGGTACATTTACACAGCAGCCTATCTGACCAGAGCGATGACTTGTTTGTAAAGCTGCTCATCTGTGCACAGGTCTGCTCAAGATTACAACTATATTGTTATGATTAACAAATGCATTACATGTCTTTTGTTCTGTTAATGTTTGGTATTAAATGTGTTGTTTCCCTTTCTTTGTGTGTGTAAAGTCAATCTCTGCTACAGCTGATAGAGAAGTGTTTTAAGTTTTTCATCAGTAACATTGGAAATTGGTCTTTTGTTCATTTTTAATTTTTTATCAAAGCATCTGTATTTACAAATTCTTTCTTATTAACCTACATTGTTTTTATTTCCTGATTAAATTAGCAGCACTCAATGTCCTGTTGGCGCATTTTGGCTGAATTTTGAATAGTTTGGAGTAGGGATGTAATAGTATTTGTAATTTCTCAAAACCATTGTGGAACTGTGACAGTATTTAACAGGATATTACATATGGTTATTTCGCTAGTATGACTGCGTTCATGTCACATTATTTGATACCAACATAGTGGCTGCTCCATCGCCAACTTTTACAGATGTTGTGTGGCAACATTTCAGTTTTCTCATTTCAAGAAATGACATGGGTGGAAAGGAAACTGCCAAAAAATTTGCAATCCCTGCTGGACGAAGACAACACTAGCCCTCTTTAGGACTGAGACACTCATAGATGCACCTTGCAGAAGCAGTGAGGACATGACATTTTAACAGAGATGGGCAAACAAACCAGACGCACATCTGCAAAACCAGCCACTTAGTAACCATCCCCAAGTCTTTTCTCTTGAAAAAGTAGACCGCAATGTTTGAAAAGCTCCTCCAGAAAAACACAAATCTCACGTTTATGTGGATTGTCCAATTGTAGTTTGGCATCTTTCTCCTCATTCTGGTGCACCAAACTGCAATTTGCTCAATCCTGCCCCCGGTGGTCGGGGGGAGCCCGCTTTAACTGGTCCAGTGACACAGAACCGGCAGGCCACCAGAGAAAGCTAAACCTGCCTAGGGGGAAACTAAAACACTGATGTTCCACTGTGAGATTCAGCTGCTGCAATAATATATTACTTTATTTTATTTCATAAAAGCACTGCTACTGCCTGCTGCAGTTGTACAAACAGCTCATTCAGTACCAATGATAATTCATGCCAGGTTTTTAAACATGCTTAGCTCATGGCTGGCTGCTTTCCTTTTAATATACAAGGAAAGCAGGTGCACTTTACGTTAAAAGGAAAATCATAAAAGACCCACTGATAATAAAGTAAATAAAAGGCTTTTTTTTATTTTTTAATGTGACAAATATCATATTGTGGACTTCTTATCGCCATTGGATATCATTTGGAGTGAATGAATGATTGTTTCTGTGATGGTGCTACGCTGTTTGTCCACATTGCAACCAAGCTGATGAGGCAGTTCAGTGTGAGGGAATGAAATGTTTACTGGTGGCTCATCTGCATTAGCTTGGAGAAGCTGACAGTCAACTGGAGTTCCACACAGCCAGTCCAGAGGTTGTGGGTGCAAACTGATAATAAGGGTGTGTAATATCTCATGTTTTTATGATGTGTGCTAATGTACAGTGTTTTTGTGTGCAACCTGGCAGTAATTCGAGGAATTTGTGACGACTACGACCTGGACTTCCCATCTTTCTATGCTTGCATCGGTCTGTGGAACTGTCTCTTCCTCATCCTGGGAGGGATCTTCAACGTCAGCCTGCTCATGAAGCTCTTCAAAAGGTATTTCTCATCCACGCACACTTTCAAATTGAACTCGCTTTAATCATTCATTTCAGCACAATCCAGTTTATGGAATCGATTCTCAGTTTTTTAATCAGCTGCCGTGCTTCCCTCTCTGTCAAGAAGAAGGTTTTAAATTGGCTGGTCACGACTGTGTCTGCAGCAGAATCACTGGCACTCAACAGAAGTCTGTCTGTTACAACAAACCCTTCATAAAGAAAGTGAAATTCATTCTTGTTTGACAGCCACCAGCGTTTCAGATCTTTCCCTCTGGTTTCCTTTAAAAAGTCCCTTTAGCCGACACCCACAGTATCAGAACTCCTTCGTCCCCTCTGCTGCCAAGGAAAAGATGACAGGAAGCAATAGAAGTACATGCTGAATGTAGTGAGGATCTAAATTGACATTTTTAATGGATTTGTATTTTTGTCAGGGTGCTTAATTTACATTTGTGCTCTTTGTTTATGCTCAAACAGTTTTGCTTTGTATTATTTGTTACATTGTGTTTATCTGCTTTGTGTTTCTGTGTCGCTGCTGCATCGCACTTGTCTTTGGTAGCAAATCATTTCACTTTAGTTCATTTAGCTTCTATTCAGAGTCTGAGATCATTTTAGGTTTTTATAAAAAAAAAACTGACAAGCATGCAAACTGAAACCTTAAGATTTTTATTTAAAATTCAGCCTAGTTTTAGTCAGTCTTGTTTGGTTTTAGATTTAATTTCACTAAGGCTTCACCTAACTCTTTTCATTATTAGTTAATTTGCTGATTTTTAAATTTTTTTTTAAATCAGTTGACAATTTTATCTATAAACTGTATTTTAAACCAAACAACAACAGCATGTTAATTTTCCCTGCTGGTGATGGATTGAAATAGTGTGTTTTATTTGAGCATATCCATTTTCTATTTCACTTTAAAAATGAATTAAACAATTATTTGAAAATTATTATAAAATACAGCAGTTAATCATTTTCTCTTGATTGGCTAATTGATTAATTATCCATAGCTGCAGCTCTAACTGCAGTACCCTAGTATATCTGCCTGTAGGTCTATGTTCAGCGTCAATACACAAAGGTGTACTGTAAATTATAATACAAACAATATATTAAAATACATTTTATTTATATTATTTTTAGGGTATATAATTCACAAGTACTTTAAATTGTGTTTTATAAGTGAACAAAATAGTATGTGTGGCTGTTTATTTCATTTTATACTGATATTTTCCTAAAACATTTTTGTGCTACTATAAACTTGCCTGCCATTTCTATAATGGTTCTGTTTTTCCAGATCGACAGAGGAGGTCATCGCCCTGTTCATTTCCATTGCATTTGTGGTTGATGCAGTGAAAGGCACAGTGAAAAGTGAGTCCTAACACACGATGGATGCCGCAGCTCATTTACATCACTGTTCTCACAGTTGAACACTGTACAGCTGCTAGTCAGCGCTAACACTGGTATCATACCTGCTGTCGGATGCACCACCAGTCCTAACTTAGCCAAGTGTTACCCTCAAGCTCATGTCTGACTTTTAAGATCTTAATTCCAGTGACACAATACCTTTAAATCGGTAAGAGGTTTTGAAGTTGCCCTGCATTATAACAGAATTTTTGAGATTATAATTTAAGCAGCTCATTAATTAGTGTGGCTGTCCCCACCTGAAGAATCCTTTGTTGACTGATAATCATAAGATCTCTTTAACTAATTATTTAGCCCCTTTAATTAAAAACTGTCATAGTCGATAGTTTTGCTGAGTATTAATTTCCTCTGGCAGACGACTGCTGTCTTGCAGAAGGCTCTCTTAAAATGTAGTGCTTATTAAAGAACAAACCATGTTTTCGAATATTACTGTGAAATAATTTTCCAGTAGTCACTAACTTGCTGTTAATTCATTGCAAATGACCAGAAAAGACCACAAAACATTCTGAGACAATCAAATGCCTGATTTTAGTTAACCTGTGTAAGAAAAGCAGGTCAGACCACTGAGAAGTGAGCAGTTTGTCTAGTCAGGAGTAAGAAAGGGAGTCCTCTGGAAAGTTTAGTGGTGGAGAGAGAAACATACCCAAGTTCCTGTGCTACCCTGCTGGGTGAGCAGACTTAGAGGCTGAGAGAGATACCGCATGCTAAATGATTCAATCCAGATTTTGAAGGCAGCCTGCAGCCATATCGCACCACCCTTGCCTTTACTGCACCTTGACTTAGTATACCATAAATATTTTACACAATTTAATTTCCAAAAAAATGAGCTGAGGATAGCAGTATGTAATTTATTTTGAATGCAGTGTTGTCCTGTGCGGTAGTTCAATTTTCAGAAACCATTTGTAAAATATGCTCCGAGCTCATATGCCATTACCATAACATTAACCTGTGCCATATTGTTGACACTTTACGTCCAAAAGATTTTCCAGCAGCTAGAAGGAATACATTTTTGGGTTATGTTTTCTACCTGTGTGGCACAGACATGGCTGTATAAAATGAATAAATAGGTCCTAAACAGAGATTTAAAAGGACCGAGGCAGATCTAACACTGAGAATTCAACTGTTCCATAGTTTAGGAGCCATTATGGCAAAAGCACAGTCGCCCCAGGCATTGGTGCCTGGACCTTTGTACCTCCTAATAAAATGACCTAAGAGGTCACCGTTTCAGATCGCCGAGGTATAGAGGTGCCAGTCCATTTAAAGCCTTAAAAGCAAAACTCAACAACTTGCAATCAGTTCTAAACCAAACTGGAAGTCAGTGGAGAGAGGCCAGAATAGGGTTTACATGGTCAGAGTTATGTGTGCTTGTCAGAAGATGAGCAGCAGCATTTTGGACCATCTGAAGGCGACAGAGCGATGAGTGACTGATGCCAGGGTACAGTTTGTTGCAGTAGTCAAGCCTGAAACTGCCAAAAGCATGAATTACAATTTCAAAATCACTGAAACAAACAACTTCACTTTACTCAGTAAACTGAGTTGTAAAAAACTTGATCTGTTGATCAAATTGGGAACATAAGAACATGTGTGAGCCAAATATCCACATTCAGATAAAACAGGTCTATGTGTCTTGGGTGAGTCTTTGAGTTGATCCAGTTGATCGTGTTTTTAGTGCAGAGCCACAGCTCAGCTGAAGTGTTTTCTCGGTTTTGTGGTGTTTTCTCTCCTGCAGCTCTCCCTGCAGAGTTTACGGTCCTTGTCACCCATGTCTCTTCATCAAACAGTTCACCTAAATTTAGCATTTTCCCTGGGTGTCTGTGCTCACTGCCGCATAAACAACACAAACTTACTTAGGCACTGTGATGCTTAAAGGTAAAACCATGCTAACATGCTCACAAGGTTTAATGCGTGCCATGTTCACAACCTTAGTTTAGCATTTTATCATGCTAACATTTGCAGATTAGCAGATGAGCATGTAGTTTTGTAAGTAGTATCTGAGAAAAGCTAAAGGCAGGGTTCTCCTAGGGCTTAGGTGCATTGTAGGTCAGGGAGGGGGAAATTTGAAACATGGGGGAGTTTTAAATTATTCTAAGAAAGTTGTTGGCAACACATATAGTCAAAAGTATATTTTATTGTATTTATTTATTATTTAGGTCAGTATATAGAATTCTCCCCGTTTTCAGCATGCATTCATTCATGTCACCTAAAGGTCTTTTTTATGTCCACTCAGCTTAAGATGCTCTGCAGAAAGCCTTTCTGTGGCAGAAAAAACTCTGAAAGGACTACTTAATTTATTAAGACCAATATGAATAAACACAGTTTCATAAGAAATCAAATAATTAATAGTCGAGACATTTAACCCAAAACCAGAAATGGCCATCTCATAGTAGTGCTAAATGGAAAAATCATATGTATATGTATGTACTGGGCCACTAGTCAGTCATCTTATGGTCACCTCCATACTTAACCGAACTCTGTGGATGTGATTCAGTCTTTCACAGATACTATCACGCCCCGACGCTGACTAACAGGAGCACAGAGGGCTATCCTCAGGGTGGAAACCTGCTGGGAAGCAACAGGAGTGAAGTAGCTGGGCTGGTGTTCAACACCCTCCCTGAATCCCTCATCCAGTGCACTCGAGAGAGGCCTGTCCTCTGCCTCCTGCTGATGCTCGGGACATTATGGATGGGCTACACGCTTTACCAGTTCAAAAGAAGGTAGTCGCAATGTGGCAGCACTCTATAAAATAAGTCACAGGAGAAGTTTAAGTCATGCTTAGATGGGAGCACCTCCAGCTAGGATGAATACTACTGAGTACACAGAGCCTTGCCTCTGAGCATTATCAGTTGTGAGAGAGCCTGCAGGAACCTTCATCTGTGATTTAATAAGCTTTAGTATTCTACTTCTGATTGCTCCCAGTAATCAAATGACCATCAGTTGTGTAACCAAAAGGTGGACCTGTGTACTTGAGTAGCATCAGGATTACAGCCATTGCCCAATATTGTCTTGTCCATAGTAATTGTTTCCCTCCATGCTGTGTCTCTTCCTGCCCACTGCCTTTCTTTCAGTCCGTTCCTGCATGCCAAAGTGAGGGAGGTGCTGTCGGACTGTGCCCTGCCGATCTCTGTGCTCCTCTTCTCCTTCATCGGGTCCTACATCTTCAGTGACATTGAGCGTTAGTATCATGTCCTGCTTAACTGAACACTTGATGATAGAGCAGTTTTTCATGATAATTTTTTTTGTCTTATCATAGAATGTACTGTATCTGTTGGTTTGCAACAGCTTCTTTCATCATAGCTGTAATTATACTTTTAGGTTGAAAAGAGCAAGTCAGAGATGCAGATCACAGCTATATTAAATTCTAAATGTTTGTGTATTGTAACCTGGGCCAAAGTAATGTGTTGCTCATTCTCCCAGGTACTAACACAGTCACACAAAGATGGCAGCAGAACCATACTCACTCCCGCTGGAAGCAGTTAGGGTTCATTGTCTTGGTCATGGATCATGACAGGTGTAGCCAGGGACTGAGCCATCAGTCGTCTCTAGGATTAATGGGTGGTCTGCTGTATAGATCCTTAATCACAGCCACTATAATTCTTCAGTTCATTCTAAAGAGATCCAGAACCCAATACTGAATAAAATTACACTGCTGAATATATGTTTTCATGTCAATGTTAATTTAAGCTCACTGTTAACAAAACGCACAACAGAAAAGCTCGATGATGATTGGATATGGACTGTACTGCATTATACAGAGCGGTGTTTCTGTCATTTAACCTAGGCTCATTGATATAAATGGATGGACAAATTCACACAAACAGCTGTTGGTATAGTGCAGTACTGTTCACCACAAATGACATCTTCCAAAATGATCATACAGTTGAATCAACACCTGTCTCAAAGGGTTTGACCAATCACCTTCTTGAAGACAACTACATAAGTTTTAGATGGGTGTACCCAATAAACTGACTAGTTGGCCATTGATTTCTCTCAGCTTTTAACAAACGGTGGGGTAATTAGCAGTGACTGAGGAAAAAAGGAGTTGGTTTCTGGCATCTGCATGTGTATTTCTTTGAATTTACATTTAGTGGGTTTGTTATAAGCATATCTTTTGATAACACTGCGAGTCACTGAGGTTCTTTGCTCTAAGGGATGTGGCCTCTGGTTCAGACCTGTGGAAGGGCCCATTTACTTCCCAGACAGACTGCCAAACTATGAAGCCTCCTTTATTTAGTCCCTTTATTGTCTTTGTTACTCAATCAAGGCACAGGCCAAAGCACATTGGAGATTTTCAGTTTTTAGTCTCTATTGTTTCACATCATTGTGAGTCTCCATTCATTGTTGCCAAGGCAGCAGCTGTTCTCCAGGGGTCGATACAGAAGCACGGAGATGAACACCAAACCCTCCAGTGAATTTAAATTTAAGTGCCTGGCCAATTTTCTGTTCTTTTACCTCTGGAGACAGTAAGTCATAAGATAATAGACCCATTATTTTATTGTCATTTCTTCCTAAATTTAACTAACTGCACTTAATTTTGCAGCATTTGAGGGGACACAGTCCTAAATGAGATATCCAGGATTTGAAAAAAAATCCAGCCACTCATACAAAATGATTATCGGTGTGAAAGCATGAGTCATCGCAACAGATTTTTGTGAAGATGGAATGTAGATGTAGATGAGGTTTATTGTCATTATATTGCAGTGTAAAACAGCAATACAATGAAATTTCAAGGGCACACTCTGAGTAGACTTTCTCATTAAACAAAACTATTTAAAACATTAAGGCATGTTAAAAATGAAAATAAGTGCAAAATGCATAAAATACTAATAGCAGCAGAAGGCGCATAATAAAAATAGTCCGAGCATCTGTACTCGCACAGTGTGTCAGTATGTTTGTGTGTGATTGGGAGCGTGGTTGTGAGAGTCGGGGGTCGACTGTCCTGCCATGTTCAGCAGTTTAACAGCTTGAGGGGAATAGCTGTTATTTAATCTGGTTGGGACTGTGTGTAGTGTCCTGTGTCGCCTGCCAAAGTGGGGTAGCTGGAAAAGGTGGTTGGCAGGGTGTGTTGGGTCGGAGGCCATGTTGAAGGCCCTGCTCCTCCACCTAGCCTGATAAATGTCCCCATTAGCTGGCAAGTGAGTTCCAGTGACGTGCTGGGCTGTCTTACTCACCTTTTGCAGAGCCTTCTGGTCTTGATGGGGCTTGCAAACCATGCTGCAAATACAGTATGTTAAGATTTTCTCCACAGTGCACCTGTAGAAGTTGACCAGAAGGTTCGGTAGCAGACTGGGTCTCCTCAGCTTCTTTATGAAAAAGAGGTACTGCTGAGCCTTCACAGTAACATTAGTGGTTTGGATGGACCAGGAGAAGTCATCTGTGACGTTCTTCCCCAGGAATTTAAAACTGGAGACTCTCTCCACAGCTTTGCCATCAGTGAACACTGGACTTGGATTTATTCTCCTTGTCCTGTGAAAGTCCGCAATTGTCTCTTTTGTTTCCTTACTGTAAAGAATGAGATTGTTTACTGAACACCAGGTTGTCAGTTTTCGTACTTCCTCTCTGTATGCTGATTCGTCATCATCCGAAAGGACTGTTGTGTCATGGGCAAATTTAATGATGGTGTTTGATGCGTGAAGAGGTAAACAGTCTTGGGTGAAGAGGGTGTATAGGAGGGGGCTCAGAACACGACCCTGTGGGACACTAGTGTTCAAGGTGAGAGTGGAGGATATGCGTTTTCTTAGCCTGACAGGCTGGGGCAGTTTGTAAGGAGATCCAGGGTTCAGTTACAGATGGCTGAATGTAGGCCCAGGCTGTGGAGTTTGGATACCAGTATGTTAGGGATGACGGTGTTTAAAGCTGAAGTGAAGGTCAAAAAGAGCATCCTGATATATGTGCCAGGTCTTTCAGGTTGATCAAGTGCACTGTGAAGTGCAGCGCAGATTTGCATCTTCTGTAGACGATATTCAAACTGGTGTTGATCTAGAGTGGCAGGAATGGTGCGTTGATCTAGAGTCTCTCAAAGCATTTGGCCATCACCAAGGTGAGTGCAATTGCATTCAAGCTGCTTAGTTTTTTTGCTTAAGTATAGGTGTGATGGTTGGTGTTTTGAGGCACACTGGGAAACAGCGTTGCTCAGAAAGAGGTTGAAGCTGTTGTAAAGACCTCTGCCACCTGGTCTGCACATACCTGAAGCACACACCCCAGCATGGCATCAGGTCCCGCTGCTTTCCTTGTGTCCATGCAGTGCAGTGTCCTCCTGACCTCATCAATGTCCAGTATCAGTTCATTGTGATCTGGTGGCAGCCACAACCTTAGTGTTATCTGCATCAAAACAGGCAAAGTACATGTTAAGATGATCTGCCAGTGAGGGGTTAATGCTTTCAGATAGTCTGGAATGGCCCTTGTGCTTTGCCAAATGTGCCTGGGGTCATTATTGTAACAGTTGTCCTCTATCCTACCTCTGTAAGTATCTCTTGCTTCTTTAATGGCAAGTTTGGAGTTTGCTCTTGCTAGGCTGTAGGCTGTGGCATCACTCTGTAGGACACATCTCTGAGCCTTAGCAAAATCCTTACTGTTAAATCAAGGTTTCTGGTTAGGGAATTCACTTTTTTTTTAACAGTATTGACATTATTAATGCAAAAGTTGATATATGGCAGGACGGGGGAAGTGTACTGTTCCAGGTCAGAATTATCAGAAACACTCCAGTAGGTGTTCTCAAAACAATCCAGTAGTTGTGCTATTGCTTTGTCTGCCCAGACTCTGATTGCTCTGCTGGTTGGCTGAGTTTTGGAAGAATTGGTAGTGATTTTTTTTAGGCCACGGATTCTTTACATGTCCTACCACTTGCTGTATTTTCCCTCCAAACACTCCGCAGTACATTAACGTAACAGAATCCTGTGTTAAGCTGATTTTTATGACAGTGACATAATCAGTTAGTTCATGTCTTAATCTAATGTTATGTAAAAGTATTTTTAAAATGTCAAAAATCTTTGTTAAACAAAACTCATGGTTCCTGTTTTTCCTTCCTTTATGAAAAGTTCCGGTCTTTAATTTTAAAGACCGGCCCGTCTTCAGCGTAGCCCCATTCGAGCGGCTGTCGGCCATGAACATTGTCAGCGCTATGGGCCTCGGTTTCCTCTTGGCCCTCCTCATCTTCATCGACCAGAACATTGTAGTCTCCCTGACCAACGCTCCAGAGAACAGGTACACCTTGGATGCAGACACACCCACTTCATCGTTTCAGTTATAAAGGGCTTTACAAAATGGTCTGTACTGAAATTAGGCTAATAAGAGTGAGAATGTCTGTCTCCTGCATTTTTCTTTTAATATCTGATTTTAACCTTTCCTGTGACCCTTCAAAAAGCCACGAGGAACCTTCAGAGATCCGCTGACCCTGCTTTAGGGTGCAGCCAGATCTTTGTGGGTCTGTTAGGGAGTACAGATGAAGTGAGCCAGAAACTTATCATCTGAGTCAAATTATCACAGTCGGGGAGCTCTGGAGAAGCCTCAGAGCCAAGTCATGATGCTGAGCTTTTACTCACTTCCTGTAAATTTGAACTGGACAGAGCATCCACCGACCTGCCCTACAGGGAAAATCTATAATGATGGACTGTCAGGCTTTATCTTCTACATTTGTTGGATAGAAATTAATTGGATCAACATGTCTGTTCCACTCAAGAAGGAAAAAATGGGATGTCCAAGAGTATTGATCTGTTCAGCAAAAACTAAAATAAATAAAATTCAGCCTCCTGCTAGATATAAGTGGTAAAAGTGGTCACTCCATTCCTCACGTGTGGCTAATAATAGGACAGAAGCTGGAAAAAACATATGGCTATTTCTGTTCCTGCTTTTCTACTTTGACTCTGTTATTTAGTGGCTTCCTTTATTTGCTTGACATTTTGATTTGTTTCTATTATTTGTTCTGAAGTAGGTTTTTTTTTTTTTTTTAATTTTTGAACCAGTTTTTGCCAC
>NW_018127944.1:1018351-1079453 GCF_001952655.1 Monopterus albus | reverse complement strand
TTTTTTTTCTTGACCTTTTTATTTGTTTCTATTATTTGTTCTGAAGTAGGTTTTTTTTTTTTTTAATGTTTGAACCAGTTTGTGCCAGTAAATACAGACTTAATAATCTTTTAACCAAAAGACTTCTTGCTAAATTACATACATTCTGGTTGAAAAGAAATAAATTTAAAAAAGACATATTGACCAATAAAACCTACTTTTATCAATGCTTCTTATATACAGTGTTTTGCAGGATCCAGTGGTGTAAATATAATGCTCAAGGGCACATACAAAGGAGATGTGGCTAGTGATGAGTGTGCCCATACTTCTTTGCAGACAAGTTGCCTCACCTCACACGTCCTATGTGCAGTTTTAGGGTGAGACACACATTTCACATACCTAGACACACACTGTTCTCGCACAGTCGGCTGCAGGAGCAGGGAGGATGCACAGCAGTGATCCTTCACTAACAAGCAGGAAAATATTCTGTGGCATTGTAAAGGTTGCCGTCTTCCTTTTCAGTGATGTCAGGCTTGGCTGATGATGTCAGTATCAGTGACGGTGATTTATGCTTTTCTTTGTATGAAAATGTAAGAATGTACTATGTGTGCATGGTTGTTTTATGTTGAAAGAGAAGAGTCAGTGAAACATATGAAGGAATTTTTTAAGGGCAGTGCTAACCTTAGGAGAATGATGGCCTTTCTGCGTCTGAGTGTGTGGCTTGACCACTGTCATGTGAGCTTCTAAATATAATGTATGCAGATTTGCTTTTCACGTCTCTGTCTGTATACAAATGACCTGTTTTTTCAGCTGTCTTCTCCGTGTGGTTGAGTTGTTGTGGTTCACTCAGCTGTGCTGCAGAGTGTTGTCAAATGCGTTGCATTCTGTAACAGTTGCGTTGCTCCTCAGGTTGCTGAAGGGCACAGCGTATCACTGGGACCTGATGCTCTCTGGACTCATTAACATACTGATGTCAGTGCTGGGGTTGCCCTGGATGCACGCCGCCTTCCCCCACTCCACCCTCCATGTTCGCCAGCTGGCTTTTGTGGAGCAGCGCGTAGAGCGGGGGCACCTTTATGAGACGTGAGTTACCCACCCTCTCACTGCCGGCGCTAATCATATGCTCAATTAAAGGTTGTCTTCAGAGCATGTAGTGACTGTAATTTGGTGTCGTGGGCTACTGTATCCTGCTCTTCTCTGATTACTTGATTACTGTGTGACTAACCATTTTCTCTTGGGGTGGAAGAGGTGAGGGAGTTTTTCTTTAAACATGAGAGAATTAAGTTCACCATTCTGGCTGCAGAGAAATGTGCAAAGGTATAGTTGTTATATAGAGGATTACTTGAATTGTCAACTGTGATAAATGGGGCATAAGGGACAGTCTTCTGTAAGAACAGGAGATCTAATTAGAGATACTGCAGAATCTATGCACTTCAGCATCTGTGAGTATGTATACTGCATCATTCATGACCATCATAGTGCTTCACGATAAAAATATGAAGCAAGGCATGAAATAAAGACTTCAGAAGAGAAAAAAAACAACAACAATGGACAAATAAAAAGGGACACAAAGGCAACAGGGAGGTGAAACAGCTTAAATGAGACCATCGACTGAGATGACTTCTCAGACCAGCATATGCAGCCACAAGCGCGCACACATGTAGTGAACAGGTTGGATGTCAAAGGATGCTAAATGCTAAACTGGGCATTAAAGATGGTGTAACCATGTAGAGCTACGTACATACACAGAGAATGAGCAACCATTTGGCTGTAAGGGATCATAACACTAATCAGAATACATTCATATCACAGCAAATGAAGGAAGTGAGATCGAAGTCCACAGTGATTTCTGTCCGTGCATGTTGGTTAAGTTTAAACAGGAAACAAGTTCTGGTAATGGATGTCTAAAATGTATTCATGCAGAAATCTCTCTCTTCTTCCTCTTAATCACAGGTGGATGCTAAGAAATGTATTTAAATACTGTTTTTAAGTAAAATGTCAGTTTATTCCCCTTTAAGATCATTTGTACTTTCTTTTTACTCCGCTGTTAATTCAATAAGCTGATAACTAATTATTTTTCAGACTAAGATTGTTCATAGACAACATGCAGTCAAAGTGATGCATTGTTATAGAATAAACTGATAATAAATTAAGAGTTCACATTGGGTCAGCTTCAACCATGTGCAACATCAACGCTTCATCTCAAAACAAGGTTGCATACATCTGAATATTTAGTAATGCTCATCCACAGGCCCTGAAAATGTTTTGAAAACACATTTTATAGTTACTGAAACAAGTCATACAGTGGGAATAACTGAAAATTTGCTCACAATTTTTCAAATGCACAATCCCAGGAAAAAATGTGGTCCGCTGTATTGCATAAAAGAATTGTGTGCTTTCCAATTACAACTTATTTGTGTATGTTATTGTGTGTGTGATCGTTTGCCGTGTGTGTCTCCTCAGTATCGTCCAGGTGAAGGAGACCCGGCTGACGTCTCTCGCTGCCAATATCTTCATCGGAGTGTCGGTGCTACTGCTGCCCGTGCCGTTGCAGTGGATCCCCAAACCCGTCTTGTACGGCCTCTTCCTCTACATCGCCCTCACCTCCATCGACGGAAACCAGATGTGTGACCGCATGGCACTCCTCCTCAAGGAGCAGGTGAGAAACCTTGGGTGGTGTAAGAGAAAGAGTGAATAATGTGTGAGAGACCATATGTCGATTGCAGGGTTCTGCACATCAAACGTTGACTGGCTGCCCGGTGTTGGAGGATCAGATCTAAGTCAAACAATATTTGCAAATATAATTTTGTGTGTTTGTTTTAATCTACTCAGAACACCAGGTGGGTGGGGTGAATTAAGACAGATCAGCTAGTAAATTAACTATATTATTATCTGACACATTCATTATGTGCTGAACCCTTTTAACTGGTCATTCAGATAAAAACATAAAATTAAGTATTTGGAAAATATTTGCAAATGCTAAAAGCAAATCTACTAGAATCCTCTCTGTTGTGTTTCTTGTCCTGTGTGTCCGATTTAACCTTCCTACTGTCTCCATAGAGAGGTAAACCATTTTCCTCTTACATGCACTTGGTAACGTCACACTCTGGCGCCTTCACGTGGCAGTGAGAGGTAACTGTTAAAAGAATTTCAGATGTTTGAGATTTACTGAGCAGAATGGCTGATGTGCAAGAAGCTGTTTTCACATTCAGCTGCTAAAGTGGGAAGGTTTCTCTGTGCTCACCTTAAATCTCAACATAACACGTGTACTTGTCATCAGGGCTTTTCTCTGACATCGCAGCCTGTTGGAAGAAAGCGGTCCATTCTGGACTTTTCACTGAGGAGAAGTAGATGTAATTTTAAGATTTCAAATGAGATACAGCAGTTGGGGGTTTTGATGGAAAAACCACACCAGACACAAAATGTTTTTGGAGTGTTTTCATGTTTTAAAACATCTGTCTCATTATCAGACTCGGTATGATCAAGTATCTTGTTGAGTAAAGAACACTGAAATGCTTCTAATGGAATGGCTGTTTCTTTTAATTTCACTTCACAAACATGAAGGCAACAGTCAAAGATTTCATACAGAATGTTTCCATATTTATTTATGGCTAAGAGTCATTTTGTTTCCACCCTCACCATATTCCACATGCACAGTCTCTACTCTGACAAGCTGTTCTCTTACTTTTCATTGTCTATGAAACGTGACGTTTGTTTTCTTTGATGACGGGTTTCCGACCCTCGGCGGCAGACAGCTGAGAGTTATGATTTAATGAGGCTTGTTTCTGGAGGTTGCTGATAAGTCTGCAGGTCGTAACCAAGATTGTGAAATAGTTTTCAAAAGGTAACCTGCTGTTGAAAAGGTTCATATCTGACCACACCTTGACCGGAATAATAAATTTTGATAGTATAATCTCAATGAGTGCAGGTTTAAAATAATATCAGAAGTCTCTCTCCTGTACCCCACCTTACGCATCCACACAGGACTCCCCTCATGCTATAAATAGACTTATTTTACTTTGTCAGAAAGCATTCAGGGAGCGCTAAATGTTATTTATGATCTAAAAGCCAGAGGGCATTTCTGCCCACTTCCCTTCATCATTTCTCTCTGACTGCAGACGCCTGAGGCCTGTGAGGAAGAGAACCTCAGGGGGAGATTGTGTTTTAATCTGCTCTGATCCTCTCACCTCCTGTCTGCAGACGTCGTACCCACCTACCCACTACATCCGCAAAGTGCCCCAGAGAAAGATCCACTACTTCACCTTCCTGCAGATGATGCAGCTGCTGGTGCTGTGCACGTTTGGCATGTACCCGATACCATATATGAAGATGATCTTTCCTCTGGTCATGATCCTGCTAATCCCAATGAGGTACAACTTTGGCCATTTTGTCCCAGAAAATGATTTCCTGGAGTGCTTTAAACCAGGATGAAATTCAGCAGCGAACAAGTAACAAGCGCTGTATCTGACCTGACTCTGGATGAAAACGTGTTTCAGCCACAGTAAAGTCAGCATTGACACTGTTGGCAAAACCCCACATATTTAAAAAAAAAAAAAAAAAACTATTTTCAGAAGAAAAAACAGACAATTCTAGTTTTCTTAGCTACACGTGTAAATTTCATGATGAGAGCTAATGTGTTCAAGCTGTAAACATCTGGTAGCTCAGCGGAGAAAAGTTTGGTGCTGAAGTTCATCTGCTCAGTCTTACTAAACTGTGTGTGAAGATGGTGGCTGCAGTACAAACAGCAGATGGGTGTAATGCATTATATATGATATTGGTACATTCACAGACTAATTCACCACACTCTGTGGCACACCAACCTACAGGAGAGGAATGTCTTCAATAAATAATGAAGGTTTAATGAAAACGGTTAAAATTTCAAGGAAGCTAGTAGACTTTATCCATATAGCACTGGTCAAAGTTCAGCAGTATTTTCCTGTGTGTTTTGATTTTGTCCATGAAGCACATTTGTCTTTACCACTGACTGTGTATACACTGGACGTTGCGTCACTGCTTTCCTCTGCTATGCAGAAACAAAGCTGAAATATCCTGAATATGGCGGCTGCCATCTTGCTTGGTTGCAACCAGATTCTGCGCAGTAGTGACCAGAAATGGAGGGCAGCATCAGACCGCCAATCAAAGCTGTCAGATCAACTGAAATACACTTCTTTTTATGTCATAGAATAACTTATTAAAAACAAACCTACTAGCAAAATGACCACTTGTTCACACATCATTGTGATAATATCTAGCAAAAGCCAAGCAAGTGACCTCTGGGAAACATTTCTCTGATTTGAGTTTTAATTTGGTTCATGTGCCATCCACTAACAGGGAAGCAGGATTTATAGACTACACTGCCACCAGCCACTGCGGGCGATCGATTTGTGGTGGCTTCACTTCTAGCAGCTGGCAGGCTGTCTAGCGTATATACAGTCTGTGGTCTTGACCTACAGCATTTCATGACCAAAGCTAAAAATCTGTCTGCTCTGTGTTTAGGAACAACGTGCTTCCTCATATCATTGAGGCCAAATATTTGGACATAATGGATGCCCAACACATGTAGCTACAGATGGAGACTGGCTCTGGATCCAAAAAAAAAGATGTCTGGAGTTTTAAAAAAGTACTGAGGATAAAAAAAAAAAACATTTTTCAATGCAAAACTGTACGTAAGCAAAAAGGAGAACTACAGACTGTTTTGTATCCGATGAGAACATTCTTACAGGTGAAGCACTGGAAACGTGGGAAGTTGTGTGAGGAAGAGTGATGAGAGCTGTGAGAAAGTTTCCAAACGTGGACAGACGGCATCTCAGCGGGGAAACTTCCGCCCAAAAACCGGACGGTCCAGAACGCCCTCTTTCTCCTCCATGTGATCCTGTCAGAGCGTTGAGTGCCATACACCGCCACATCCTCCTCTCACTCCTTTACTTTGTGTGATAACACTTCACAGTATCCTTCCTGCAGTGTATGAATCTAACCTGTGGGTACAGTAAGTGCTTAAAGTACTCACTAATACTGTGCAAGTAATAAAAATGCTGCCAGTGCACATTGTGTAGTACTGAGAAAGATGCAATGGCACAGTGTAAGTGACTCTTTTGTTAACACTTTGCACCCACATTGTTGTTACACTGTCATAGGAGTACATTTTACATACTTAGTGTTTATAAGTACTTAAAAACATAACTGGAAGGAACACTGCATTTAGGCCGCTGTAAAGTAAATCAACCGTTTGTATTTTGGTCTTTGTGCCGCCTTAAAACTTTTACATTCATGCACCTTTTAACTGTGACCCCACTGTGTCTGTGAACAGCATGTTTAGTTTCTAAGGCATTCGAACAAAAGTAAGTGCTCACTGAGGAGAGAAAAGGATGTAGTGTACATGTGCGTCATGAACACAGCACTAATCTGTTCATCTAGTTTCCTGCCACCTTCCCAGAAAACTTCACTAAAGTGGAATTTTCAACGGAGTAAAAAAAAATACATTCCACAGGTACTGTATGTAATTATTTAGAGCAAGAGCACAAGCCAAAATATTGTGAAATCTTTATCAAATTATACATTTATTAGAATATATTATGGCAATATACAAGTAAATCTATTGTGAATTGAAATAGAATATCTTTTTGTCATCCTGAAAGTTTATCTTTTTGAGTACAAAATGATATTTATGTGTTTACCCCAGACTGGAGAGTGTAATTCACTGCTTGCTCCTTTACTTTCCACAGTTACTTGTATTTTGAGCGTCTTGTCTCACATCTGGCTTTGTAGCAGTGTTTGCATATCAGGGTCCCAACTCAAAGTCCCAAGTCCAACACAGTTCTGGTGCATTACCAGTAAAGAGGAGAGTTATGTAAAAGATAATATTAAAGAGAAAATATATATTTCTGGGCTTTGGATTCAACAAAGTGCAGCCCTTGTTGATTTCTTTTTTTTTTTTATGAACAAGTGTTCAAAGATGAGTTTTAGAATAATCTGGTCTTGTTTTCTATTTAGATGTTATGATTAGATCAATGCTTGCAAACGTTGTCATGTAAAAATCCAGACGTCTGGAAAGATGATCTCTAAGCATTAGTTTGTTTATAGCATGTCTCACATGGGTTTTTGATACAATACAACATGGTGCCAATGGACACGTATCCTACACAAGAAGAAAGGGTAGTAAACCAGACTAACTTCTCGGTAAAATGAATGCAAAGCTCGATATTCAGCAATACTGTGTTCAAACCACACTTCACTGAGGAGATTCAGGTTTCCCAGCAAAGGCTGACCCACCAGTGAAGAAGCAACAACAGGCCAGCTGTATTTTTAAGACAGCAACTTTTCACTTCCTCCTCAAGGTCCTAAAAACTGCTCTGTGCTGATTCAGTTATTGCACACATCAAGGAGAAACAAAGGTTTGCCTGTTGACGAGGCATTCACGGTGCCGGATTTCATTACGGTTATTTGCTTTCTCGATATCTAAATGGCAGCTCCCTCATGCAGTTCTGTTCAACTTTGTCTTACAGATGTGAGAAAGATGTCCAATTTAAGCAGATGTCTCATGCCGAGATAGCGAGGCATGAAAGGAAAGCTCGGGAACATTTGCATAATCCCTGGACTAAGCCTTAAGACAGCACTGGTGCACTGGTGAGAGAAGCGAGAGATTGTGAGGTATAAAGAGTAATATGTACAGTTTGCAATGCAAAGCTTAGTTTTTATCAACTATCCATTATAATCCATGGCAAAGTATTAGTTTCTAACTTTGGACTGAGTACAGAGATTTAAACATTTTCTTCTTGTGTGACTATATTGTTGTTGTTCCTTGATATCTTCTCTGTACTGATGATTTTGGAATAGCAACAAACTTCTCTCAGAGGACTTAACATTGGATTCAGAGTGAAAGACACACTGCTGTGTTTGTGAAACCCTGATTCCCCTCCTTCTAATCGGATTTGTTTGAAATTGCGTACTGTGGCGTTTCTTTTCTTTTCCTGATTTCATAATCTGACTTTTTCTAATCATGAATGTAAAATGTGCGGATTTTTATATAGCATACTAATTTAGGTGTCAAACAGAATCTGTAATTTTGTCAAAAAGATTGGCTATATTTGTAAGCTGTAACATGTAAAAATGAGGAAAATGGTTATAAAACAGAATGTGTTTACTATAGTATATATATATATAATCTACAGTATATATACTGTACACTGAAAAGAGATTATCTCAAGCTGTTTGCCAAATAAAAAAGTAGTAGTGATGAAAAAAACATGCTTGCTTGTGTTCACTAAAAATTAAAAGTATTGCTTCTCATATCTCAAAAGAAATCCTCAGTTGCTGTAAATCAGACTTTTTGCTAAAGTCCAAAGCAAATATCTAAGCTGCTGTCAAAATGTTTGATGTGTGTATTTTTGGTCTTAGGGGGAAGATTAAAATACAACAGAAGATACTGGTGTAACTTCAAACACAGGAAAACCAAAGTGGAAAGCAAAAGGTCTGGCAACACCTGCAGTGTTCTGAGCAACTTTAATGCAAAGCTAAAAGACCAACGTGTTTCAGCATAAAGCCTTGGTGAGATATTGAAAATCCACAACTAGAAGTTTAATAAATAATCTTAAATGGAGGATTAACCATCCTGTAGTGCCACCATCAGGACAATATCCCCCTTGGCCTGCATGCTTCATCAAATGGTGTCTGTAGAGCACACAAATCTGTTATGGAGATGCTCCACAACAAGATCATCTCTTTGTGTAAAAATAACACTATTCCAACACCACAAATAACCAGTAGTTACTCAGTGTCACACCTCAATGTGTTGGTACCAGCTACAATGCGGCACAGCAACATTATGTTTATATAAAACAGACCAGCACTATAGCATTTATGTAATAAGGTTTCGGTGAAATCTTGGCTAATTATTACATTTTAATAAAGTGATTAATGTTACAAGTTCTTCCGTGTGTCCCCGTGGATGTCGCTGCTGTGCAGACCTTTAAGTCACAGGCGATCCGATGTCAGACGAGAGTAAAAGTGGACAGATCAACTTTGAAAGCTCCTCACTTCCGGGTACGGAGGAGAAACCTGTCTGTGTGTGGGCCGGGTCAAGAGACTCCAGGGGTGGGTCTCCGTCAGTAACCTGGCAGCTAGATTTCTGTCCTCAGCACCTTGGAGGCTGGCGGTTGTCGTCGGTAGACAGAAACACGTGTGTCCGCTCAGCCAAACGGCCGCCAACATGGCAGAGGAGGCGAAGAAACTGGCCGCATACACCGCTGTGAATAACCACGTCCAGGTACAGGGGACTGCGCAGGGTCGCTGGTAGCCAACACGCTAACGTTTTCACAGCCTGTTCTCGTTTGTTTTTAACTAAAAGTCACTTAAAATACAGTAAGCTAAGCTAAGTTAGCCAGTAAGTTAATGCACAGAAGGGAACGTGTCGTTATCCCAGTTTAATTAATACCGTTATCTAACCTGAAGAGTTTGGGGGGGGGGACTTGGCTCACTGCTGTGCATGTTTGTCCATGGATAGTGGGCTAACCTTGTTTAGCATTAAGGGCTAAACACAATAACCTCACGTAGCAGCGTGTGTTAGCTTCTAGCTAGTTTAAACTGATGGAGAAACAGAAGCTAACTTGATGTGCGCGATTAAACCTGCGTGAAATGAGAAAGTGGAGCTGACAGAGCGTCACGTCACTGTTGTGACGCACTAATGAATAATAAAGCACCAGTTTGTCTTGTACAGATTAGTGAATACACCAGGCACGACGCATCCTGAAATGATGTTACATTTTAATATTCTTAAACGACGCATCCTGAAATGATGTTACATTTCTTAAGTATGTATTAGTAAGTATTAGATCCAAGACACAACACAGTTCAATACAAAAACACCAAAATATTGTTCATTGTTTGTGGTAAAATAATCCCAGATTGTGGGTTTCCCTGTTCCACTGTTCATTATCCTGTGTCCAGTCGCTGCTGCTTCATTCCAGATGTGACAGGTTTCCACTTCCAGGACCTGGTGTGAGTTGTTCTGCTGCATGAGCTGGAGTTTTTCTCTTTGTCTTGTAGAACAACCAGGTAGTCGGAGTCGGCAGTGGCTCAACCATCGTCTATGCTGTGGACAGATTAGGTGAGCCAACCCATTTTAAGGTGTAATTTGATGTCTCAGCACTCAAAGCTGGCAGCAACTTGTCCACATTGGACTGTTTCTTTTAACATAAATGCACTGGGATCCTTCTGTGTGTTGCCTGTTCCAGCGGAGAGAGTGCGTCAGGAGAAACTCAACATTGTGTGTGTGCCCACCTCCTTCCAGGTTAGTTTAAATGTTGGGCACCCATCATTTCAAATTATTTTCACCCCAGTGGTTGAGCTTTCTATATGAATCATCTGACAACAGAATGCAACACTGGCATTGAATGCACTTCACTACACATGTAACTGACCCATTCAGAATGAGTGACCTGTGTATTGATTCCTACATTTGTCACTTCAAAAACAAAAACATAAAAGCAAGCTTTCTGTCTCTAAGCTTTTCTGTTCGTGTGGTCGTGACATTTTCCTCCCACAGGCGCGTCAGCTGATTCTGCAGCATGGCCTCACGCTGTCAGATCTGGACAGACACCCAGAGGTATGATGAGCTCACTGCAAATGAATCTGAAAGCTGTTGGAATGAGAGAGGGCTACAATATAAACCCTGTCACTGTGAAAATTATGCACGTACAACTGGAAGAAAGTCAGAAGAGTGAATGGTTGTAATTTCTAAACATAGAGAAGCGTTCGGTCTGCTTGTGTAACAAGTAGTTGTCTTTGCATCGTCACCCCCCAGCTGGATGTGGCAATTGACGGAGCGGATGAAGTGGATGCAGACCTGACTTTGATCAAAGGTGGAGGGTGAGGACACATCTGTACTGACAACTTGAGCTGTGTCATCTGACATCTGGCTCACACTGTCTGTCTGTCTCACAGCGGCTGCCTGACTCAGGAGAAGATCGTAGCTGGCTGTGCCAAACACTTTGTCGTCATTGCCGACTACAGGTTTGTATTCACTTGTTTACCCTGAGAAAGACGAGCACTAGAGAAACAAAACGTGTATATGCTTTGTGGGTTTGCCGTGTTAGTTTTTTAAAAATGTACCTGTATTGCTGAGAGGCCATTGTGTTGTTCTTCATCAGTGCGAGGGACTTGAATTGCATCTTTGTATTAGACTGCATTAGCAAGTCCTGAATTTTTTGTTTGTAGTTTAGCTTTTCATGACCAACAGTTGGTGGCATTAATTGAAAGTTCTTAAATGACAAATGAAAAGATGAAAAGTGTGATGCTGAGAGTCACTCAGAGCTGCAGGAAATGTTCTGGACTTTGGGTAACTTGTTGGCTGTTGTTACTTTCACACAGCTAGAAACCACATCACCTCCTCTGCACTTCTTCCACCTCTCATATTGTTGTGATATTTGTAGGGATCAGATTTTTTGATCACCGTTGTATGATCGTGTTGGATGAACACATTTCATGTATAATTCCGTACCAAAAAAAGCTCTTTTCAGTTGGCCTGTCTAAAGATAAGCTCTTATAAGTCATAACGGCTCTTAACCTGCACCCATCTGAGGGGTCTTACAAAGGCAGATCTGTGTGTATCTGGATTTGGTTCCTATTCTCAAGTCTCTTCCTATAGGAAGGACTCCAAAGCTCTAGGCCAGCAGTGGAAGAAGGGAGTTCCCATTGAGGTGATCCCCATGGCGTATGTTCCCATCTCCAGGGCGATAGCCAGACGCTTCGGGGGAGAGGTCAACTTACGGATGGCTGTCAGCAAAGCTGTGAGTGCAGAGTTGACTTGACTCTAATTCCTTCTGTTGCAGCAGCAGTTTCACAATTCGTCTTTGCTTTGTGATGCTTCTTAGTGTATTTTTGTTTTCACACAGGACTGTTGCCCTTAATTTCCATCGGATGTGGCTGCTTTGCTTTCTGTCCGTGTCACAGTCGCTGGAGCTGATCGCTGCCAGTCTGTTTGATGGTTGTGTTTCCACCGAGTCCAGTTGCGTTGTCTCCACTCCATCCCACATGCCGCTCTCCAGTTCACATCGCTAAACATAACTCATCTAGACTGTTTTTGATGGATGGCACACCTGACAAAGTTTGGCCCACTAATCAGATAGCGCCTTCCCCAAAAGATACGTGCAAAGCAGGCTACGAAATGATTAGCCTGTAAGGATTAATGTGTTGTTAACGACTGAAACACAGCCACAAATCTTCAATCCATGGTTGGTTTCATAATGACTTAACTGTAAACATCCTACATGAAAAATCAGCACCACAACGAGCTGTTCTGCAGATGGACCCGGTGAGGGATGAAGGCAAACAGAGGAGGGAGCACAACGCAGCCACATCCGTTGGAAATGAGGGGTTAGATTTCTCAGGTTCTGTGTGGAGGTCCCGAGGTTTAGGATGAGCAGGTGGTGGTGTTCATACCTTTTCATGGTGACACTGAAACTTGATAGAAACATCAGAGCAGCTAAACCTGTTGGAATTATTGAAGAGTGCATCTGTCTCAAAACATTTTTAAGGCAAGAAAGACGCAAACAAGTAAAAGAACGGAAGAAAATGCTTTCAACACAACTGTTAGAGCTCAAAGGCGCATGTACTGTGTTGAGCAAAGGCTTGTGACATGTGTGGCCACCTACACATGTACTGTGTCTGCCTTATTAACAGTGTGTAGTGTAGAAAGGCAGTGAATTACCTCATTCCAGAGAGAGATGAGGGTCAGCTTCCTCTTCTGTCTTTGTGTGTTTTTAGACTGAGCCTAAAACTTTGTGTCAAAGAGCCAGTTTGTTTATGCAGGAAACCTCAATGATCACAGACGTGCTGTCGCTTAATCAGCACTTGCTTCATAGTCACAGATAGTCCCATAATCATTAGAGGTCAGTCCACATAAAAGTAGCTTTTTTTTAACTGGAAAACAATTGAAAAGATTGTTCTGCTAAAGATTGTTTATGGATTTGTCTGTTCTTATCCAGAGTCAGAGTGTAAAGTCCTGAGAATGAAAACTTTGTATATTAGTCAAGTCAGACACTTGAGCTCAGCACAGTCCCACTGTAATCACTCCTGTTGGAAAACCTGAACTGACCTCTGTTGCAACACTTTAATTGTGACTCAGGCTTTCATTGGCTCTGTCTGGCTCTCAGGGCCCTGTGGTCACTGACAACAGCAACTTTATCCTGGACTGGAAGTTTGAGCACACTCTGAACTGGGAGGAGGTCAACACAGCAATCAAGATGATCCCAGGTGAGGACCTGACACAGCTCTCGGTTTGTGAAGCTGAGTTAGGTGAAGGTGTGTATTCTGCTGCCAAGCTGTCATCACACAAACAGCCTCCCCTGAAGTAAGAAGCAGTAGCACTTGAACTGGCAAAAATCTGCAACGCAGAGGGAGATTGTGGGAAATGTGGACTGAACTGAACCAAATGCTTTGTCTCTGTGTTTCCCTGTCAGGTGTGGTGGAGACGGGGCTTTTTGTCAACATGGCTGACAGGGCCTACTTCGGGAACGAGGATGGAAGCGTGGAGGGTCGCGCCTGCTTCAGGAACGTGGGTGGAAGCAGGTTCGCGACCCCCCCAATCAACTGAGTGTGCGCTGCCGTCACTGTCCTCCCGCGTATCAAATGACCTCACTTCTCCCGCAAGTGCCACGTAGATGGTTTATACCTGGCCTTTGTTTGGACAGAGCTGGACAAAACTAGCAGAGAAGATTTCACACATCTCAAAACCAGATACAAATTCAGGGTCCCCTGATTTTTCTCATCCTGCAGTTAGTGCTTCTCATTCTGAGTTTTAAAAAGTGCCTGATGAGTAAAATGAAGTGCATCTTGTTTTGTCTTGGTCTTGTTTTATGTGGTCAACACTATACCATGGAGCACGGAGGTGGACAGTAGTGTTCCTGCTTTTCTGCTCTGTGGTCTTGTCGGCCGTGATGTGGCTCACTTTAAATCATTTTGTGAGGATATCCTGATGCATTTCATCGTCTCATTCACCAACACGTTCACACATTTCCATATTAGAAATTGTCCTTGCTGAAGTGAAAGTTTTGTTCAAATGTTTATTTGGAAACATCCATTCTATTATATGCAATTCCTTAAAGTCACAGTTGGCAGAGCTGGCTGGAACTTTAGGCTGTAGAGTCAAGTTTGTTCTGCCAGCCAGTGAAGCATCCAGGAAAAGCTCTCATGGCTGCAGGAGCGTGATAGGCCCAGTTACACTTGGTCCACTGATCTGGTTTTCTTGCTCTTCTCTTGTCCTCTGGTGTCAAGCTGAAGACAGAGGGTGGATCTCAATTCCTTTAATTGCATCCAGGATCTGAAATGACCTTTTTGACTCGCCGGCTAAGGTGGTTGGTAGGTTAAAAAGTCCGCTGGTCAAACTTTTTTTACAACCCAAAATAATAAATTGTCTTTCTGTTTCATATACACATCTGCTTCAGGGTTTCAGTGAGAGAAGGTATTATGTTGAATAGAAATGTTAAAAGCTAAATTATCTCAGTAGTCTATGAATCAGCAGTTAATAAATTCAGTTTTGAATTAAAATGTAAAAGCCACAACACAACTGAAGAAGACGACTGTCTGCTGCAAACATTTGCCTGCCAGTGTCGGTCTTCTGAGATTTACTTGCCAAATGGAAAATCTACTCACATTTAGCGCCTGGCCGGGGTTAATTTCGGACTCTGCTTGCGTCTTATTTTTCCGCTTTAGTCCCATCCATGTAAGATGTGAGGAAGAACTGCAAAGAGAGAGGAAAATCCATCTCATGTCTCCTCTCCCGTGGCTCCTTCAACAGCCTCCTCTCTCCTCAGTGCAGGTGTACGAGTCTTGGGATGTCCTGGATTCTCACTTGGCCAAGAGGTGTGAGGAATGATCATACTGTATAGGAGATTTGGGATGTGCCCAGAGTTTGGGAAACCCCGGTGGTTTCCTCTCGGTTTCAACAGCTGTTCCTGTAAAGTTACAGTTGTCAGTCAGCGGGTTAAAGTCTACACTCTCACTGTTTAACACAATCCAAACCGCTCAATGTGTGATCCGTATCTTCTTCCACTTTTTTTGCATCTATTTTTGTGCCTATAAATTGATTTCACAAAATCTTGTGCCATATTCTTAATTTTAAATATAGAAGGGAAACGAGATGTAGAATGTTTTAAGGTAATTATGATGGGCTGTTAAAAAGCTCCCATTTAATGCTGAACATGCTCAAATCTAACCCAACGGCATGACAAGTTCATTTTATGTGTCCTGGCACACCAGAACAGTTGAACATCCTTTATGTACCGATGTACGTTTTGTGTTCGGCTCCTACAAAGAACCATCCAAGATATTTCATGGCTGGTCAGTTTGTTTCATAATGTGTTTGTTTAATCCTATATGAAATTATTTGACTATTCTTTGTTAAACTATGTTTCATCTTGGAAGGTGGAGACATCTACAGCCTTACAGTGTGGGTGCAGCATGTTTCGGTGATATGACTTCCCAGAACACCACTGTACCCCTCCCCTCAGAAATATTTGGAGGCTTCTTATTCCTTTTCTCAAGGAGTCACATATCCAAGTCATCTTTCATTTATGTGAAAACTGTTTTATCCTATTTTTTACTGAACTTTTGGCTCACAGTGTCTTATACGCTGGTTTATTTTGTATGTGCAGCTCTGAGAGGCTCAGGAAAACACCAAGGCTGGGAAATTTAATACAATCAAGTAAATACAGTTAACTGGCATGTTTGTCTACAAGCCCCTGTCTTATTCAGTATTCCATTGTAATCCAGTGTAATTCTGCTCTTATAAATCAATCAAAGGAGGCAGAATTTTAGGATGTAGCAGCCTCAGTGGTCTGTAGACGAAGACGGTTAACTGAGCTGAGACTATGTGGACCAGTTTAGGCCCATACAGGTTGTACACCATGATGGATATTTTTACACCAGCATTTGTTTTTGTTCCTTTCTTTACCAGTGTGACTGTGATTACGATTTTGCTGTGAAGGTACTATATTCTGTTAACCAATAAAGGACCAAAGTTGCACAGTGGCTCCTTTTTTTTGTTATTTCTGACTGTCATTTGGTCAATAACATAATGTGGAACTTCACAGGTGTAAATATTTGGTTTGCTTAGGCTGTGATAGTAAAGGAGCTGGTTTTGGACTGACTTGACAAGTGATTATAAATGTCACTTGTGATGTTTCTCTTTACTGCAATTCATAGACGAATCCACCAATCGACAAAATAAACAGCAGAATCAGTAAAGAATTGGTAGTTGCAAGTTTTTAGGTCAAAGTCGATTTCCAATCAGAGCTTGAGTGCCATTCTTCTTTGTGACCGCTATGGGGCGGTATAGATGCAAGCAGCTTCATTCTGCTGCAAGGTGTTCACTCCGATGGCAGTAAGCTGTGGGTGCAGTTACCTTTATATAGCCTATCACATAAAATAACCAGTTTTTCCTCCCTACTGGCGCCAAGTGCTTGCTCATGGGGGATTTGTTGGGTATTCCCTCTATAATATTAATAACAGTAAGGTCTAGACCTTTGTAAAGTGTCCCAAGACGACCTTCGTTGTGATTTGGCGATATACAAAAAAATTAATTGAATTTATAATTTATTCAAAACGCTTTGAGGAAATGTCTGCTGCTACAAATGATTTATGTGATACGTTTAAAATAATTGTCAAGTATGAGAACAACTATATATAACTGCACGTTTCTCCGCAAGCATGTAGGCTGACGTAACTTTCCTTTTAAAAAATAAACACAATTAACGGATGTAAGTTCACAGGTATCATGCAAACATCCTTCCTGTTTGTTTTCCGAAAGTGAAAAGAGATAACTCGTGATCAGGAACAGGAACTATATGCTGCAGCCACGTTGATACTTTCTTGTCAACTGTCTTGACAACTACTCATGAATGACAGCGGAAATTACAAATCTTGTGCTTACATTTTGTGATCATGGGCACAACTCGACCAATAGCGTTACTGATTATTGGAACTGTCTCTCCTATTGGATGGACGACGACACATCCCACCAATCACATATCCTCCACGGTAGTAGCCATCGGGGGGCCTTTTTGCGTCACCTTTTTGCCTCGTTGTGTTGCATCCGCCAGTGCGCCTGCGCGACTTTGACAGACAGCGGATTAACCAATTAAGGCCACTGTTTAGAAGGCTGAACCATTCTGAGCCCGTCCTTTTGAGTGACAGATATCTTGTCCAATCGTATTCTGCTTAGTATGCGAGTATGTATGATTGACATCGGACAGCACAATGAGAAGTTGCTATATTAATTTTTAACGATCGTAAGGATTTTAGTACCCAATCCTAGTGTAGAAACAAGGGCGGGACTTATCGTTACTAAGGCAAGTCTGAGTCAAGTATAAAGGGAATATCATGGTGTCCCAGTGGCTGTTTATGTTTACTTAAAGGGAAGATATCAAAGGGCGTTTTGCAAGAGACGACGGAGCTTTCTTTGTAGTTAAACAATTATTTTTATTTTTACACTTTACGTTTTTTTATGTTAAGATTTACAAGGCCATAGTGGCATGTAAATCTCATATTTCACTAATGTGCCAGTCTTACAAATGGAAAGGGGGCCTCACTTTGGAAACGTGAGCATTTCCCTGGTGCTCCTGCTGTTGCTGAAAACGCTCATCGGATTCGGGACTTGGCAAACTCAGGGCTCCGCCATCGGGAAGGAGCCACAGTCAGCCCGCCGGGGTGCAGGTTCGACCCCGGTGGAAGATGATGTAGGAGTCATGGAGCGGGGCTTGGAGAACGTAGGCGCCTCGGTCACTGGAGCAGACGTTACCGTGGAGGATGACGAGAACGGATCGACGGGGGAGACTGATGAATCATATGGAGAAAGTAGCGGCAACGTCCGTACGACCAGGCAAGTGTAAGGGGCTGCTAGGCATGCTTTAACGTCAGTAAACACCTCCAAAATGACAACATTAAAAACTACATATCATTTTATTTATCCAACTAAAACGTCGCCTTCACCGAATGTTTAGCTAGCTAGCATACGATCTTGTCCGATAATGGGCGCAGAGTTGTAATTAAAGTTAGGCTGTTGAGTGAAAAGTAGACGTAGAGGAAACAACTACGTTATACATGCGGTTGGCTGGAGCTTTGTATTTCTGACTTTTGGTTATTTAGCATGCTAGTCGTAGTGTACTGAAAACAGTGAAATGTTTTGAGGAAAATCGACTGTACAGTTCCCGTGGCTTTTCATGTCCGGGCAAGACGCGCCCCCGAGCACAAAGTTTTCTTGCGCTGTGACAACAGACTATAACGGTTGTTTTCAAAGTTTCTGTGAAGCTAAGGTGTGTCTTTCTTGTTATTTGCTGAGAGTTGTATTGATGCCGAATGTGCACTAACTAGAAATAGAAATACGACCACGTTTTAACCCAGTTATCTCACTAGCATTTGCGTTGTTCGGCCATCGGTCCTGTTAAGTCCCCACATCTGAGAGCAGCTAAACCAGCACATGGCTCAGTTGTCCCGTACAAACAAGCTGCTTCTGCTGAACAGGAGTATGATGGGCACCACTGTCTACTTTGTTTCGGGGAGTTCATGTCAGGGTCCCCCCTCCACCCATTCAGTCGTTATCATACAAAAATCACAGCACACCAAGGGATCCTAACCTCCTGACATAGATAAACCTCATGATCCACAGCTTATCTTCTCCTGTCAGCACACATGCTGCCTGTAAGATGACTGAAGTCAAGTGGAAATAAAGTAGAAGTCTGTCCATGTAATTAACAGCAGCTACCTGAGTATTTTGCAGAAGCAGTGATGAATTGTGGTGATGTAAAGCTGTGACAAAGTGGCTCCTGCTGCACAAGGATAAAGATTTAACCACAAGCTGTAGTGTTTTACTTCACATAGGTGATGATGAGTGTTGTTCAGTGGGATTGTTTTCCCTGAGATAAACCTTATTGTACCAGGGAGGGAAATGGTCATTTACAGAAGGTATTATGAGCAGAAGGAAATACCTGGTGGGTGCCCTGTTCATGGACATAGAATCTAAATCAAGCTCTGTTTACGTGTTGTGACATTTTTATGATGCAGAGGTGTGCTCTGCAGAAAACATTCCCCAGATCCTGTCAGTCAGATGTTTACCAGAGGTTTACTGAGCCCTGGTCATCCAGCTGCTGCTGCCCAAAGTGAGATGCAGCTCTTGGTGCAGTGGGTAGGGCATTGATTTAATGGTGAACAGTAGGTTTGACGTCCACCTTAGATGTTCAGCACAGTGTGCTCTTCCTGATGTTCCTTCTCTCTGACCGTTATATATACTTTTGACTGTGCTGCAGCTTCTTGTATCATTTCAGTGTGTTTCTTTGTTGAAGCATTTTTCCTCATTTGCCATCAACTTCTTGAATCTTGAGGCTCACATTAAAGCTTCAGACAACCCCCAAAGCATCATTAGTTCTTGTTATGTAGGATGTCTGCAAACCCAGCTATGTCACAACAGGGAGTTACTGAGCCCACCGTGCAGTCGAGAGGAAGAGGTGTGAGTTGTTGTCATATTTGTTTGGGTTTTTTTTGCAGAAACTATGCAAGCCAAAAAAAATATTGGTTTTACAAGAATAAAACCACTGTATAGACAGACAACAACTGGCTTACACCAAGTGCACCATCAGGGAAACTTGTCAGGATAAAGTGGTGGTGAAAGAACGTTGGTGTAAGGACAGCACATGTCCTCTGCAGTACACTATCGAGAAGAAATCAAAAGGAATGAGCAGTTTTCTCTGAAGAAGCAGGCTTCTCCCCTGACAGGCACCTCAGCTGCTGCTGCTGGTAACACCCCGCCACTGCTCCCTGTCCCGGTTTGGTCCGATACAGTCGATCTGCCTGCATCTGTCACTTTCTGTTGGTTTCTGCTGTGCTTTCCTTTTCTCTCTCACTTTGTCACTATCGGTATCTCCCACTTTTTCTTGTTTTCCCCTCACGATCGCTCTTGTACATCCATATTCCGCCTGGTGCCACTTACTGGCTTTACCCTCAGGGTAATATGTCTAGAATACATTAGAAATGATTCATTACTCTCGGGTTTTATTTTAAAATATTCTAGAAACATTGTTCAAATCCACAGCTCTATTTGTTTAATGTCTGTTTTGTAAAATGACCTAAATAATATCACTGATTGAACTCCAATTTTATTTCTGCCAGATTTCAAAATGCTGCAGCAGTGGGTGTAAATTTACACACCATCACAAAAACAGACAGTAGCACTGATATGTAGACGTCGACAAGATAAAGGATGAACACAGTAGCTATCTAACACACCCTGGATCAGAACAAACAGGTGAATTATTCATTACAAAGCCTGTCTGTAAAACAACAAGTAAGAATGTGACAGACTGTGTTGACACAAGAAAATAATGATCTTGCGGAAAGTTTTCTGTTTTTAGTGTCAAAACCCAGTAAGACCTATGATCCCCCGTCTGTGTCTCTGTCTATATGTCTTTGTTGATGTCTGCTTTCTTTTGCATTTATTCTCTTTGTATCTCATCTTACACTTGCTCCTTCCCCTGCGCGCTCCCTTACCTTCGCACATGCATGCTTTAATGTCGCCCCTTGAGTATATGCACCACTCCATGCTCTGTTTCCAGCCATCTGTCAAGAGAATTGTTGTTGAACTTGAGAAATGGCACAAGAACTGAAACACAGTTTAGCCTAGTTTCTCTTGAAATGGATCAGTTTAAACAGAAAAGACTTCCTAAATGTCAGAAACCACACATCTGTTTATTTTAAGCAGGTTGTTGGTCAATAATTGTGTCAATAGTAGAGATTTTAAAGTAAGGACAGTGAACCTGGAGACATCCCTGTTATGACCAAGTGTGAAACAGTGGGCTTGAGTACTTTCTATGAAGCAGTCGTCTGTATGTCCAGCATTATTTAGGTCAACCCTTTGAAAGTGCTTCTCTCTGTGACCTCACAAAGTTTGACCTGGTCCGGTGATCGAAAGTGCCACCCTGTGACAACAGCAGCACTAACACACCCTTCATCATTCTGGCTAGAGAAACAACTTTACTAAAAGAAAAGGATTATGTATTTGTTCATGACACCAAATCCACACTAAAACCAATGAACAGTTGAAGGATCCCAGTAACTTTTGGTGCTTTGTGGACACCGGGCGATACCATAGCCCTCACCTCACAGCCTGGATGTCTTTGTGTTTTAAAGCCCCTTGGAGTGGAGCACGTCAAACACACCCTTGAAAACATTTCATGCAGACAGCTTGAAAACCAGTCTACGCTCAGACAGCAGTCAACATCTTTAGGTTTCTGTCAGTTTTTCTTTCTTTTTCTTCAGGTTCTCCTCCTCTGCTCCTGTATCCTGTGAACTATAAATATTCTAGATGTTCACTTTGTTCCGGCCTTCAGCTGCTGCCACGCCGGCTGCTGGCTGTCGCCTCCCCTTTAGCAATGCCATCTACATGTTAGAAACGCCGTTCTGGAGACTTTCTTTACATCTTGTTTTAGTGCATATGTGAGTGTGCGCATGTATGTCTGATCCCGTTTGCATGCATGTTTGTGTGTGAATCATGCATGTGAGGGCACTGCCTGGTCTGATGCCTGTGCCAGGGTGTGCTCTGTTGGGCCCTCCAGCACCTCAGGGAGCACTTGAAGGTGAGAGGAGAGAGGGCAGCAGTTTAGTTTGAACCTGCTGCTACCCCCACCCCCGCCCTTTGTACCCCACTAGTGGTCGCAGTTTGAGTTAGCCGCATGGGTCTGGCTATAGTTAGGTAAAGGAGGCGGAGTTTTTTGGGGGGTGGAGGGGTGGGGGGTGGCGCTACCTTGTGGGTTTTTTTTTCCCCCCCTTCTTACCTTTGTCTCAGTAGTGCGCTCTCTGTAACCAGGGAGATGTTGTGGATTTTATTAATAGAAACTGTCCCCAAAATAACAGGTCAAGATGAAGCTGACTGAACTCCCTCTGGGAACTTGTAATTGAGCACTTAAAACCCAGCTGTTTAAGCTCAGTCCAAATACAGTGAATGATGTGCACTGGAGAGGTCTGCATGTAGAACTCCACTTACCAAACTGGTGTCACTTCAAATAAGCTTATATCGTCTCTTTTACCCTGTTTTATCCACTTTGTTCACCTCTTTGTGTGACCACATTTCCTTTGGTCTCATTCATGAAACTCTTATTTTGTTGCGTTTTGTAATTACGTTAGTGTTGTAGTTCCTTAAACATTGACGATGATGGTAACAGCCTGACTTCCCAACCTCCTCTTGATGAGCTCGGTCTGGGTTACAGAAGAGGTCCTGACTCATTACCACCTGTTTGCAGGCAGTTTCATAACTGTGTGCAGTGACAAAGTTGTCACCGGTTATATGATTTGCTAAACAATAGTTATCAGTAGATGTGAATTTAATAGGTCAGTGGCTATTTTGGTATGTCGGCAGCACCCATCCTGCAGCACTGCAGCATGGGTGGGGCCGAGGCACAACGGTGGGATGCTCTGAGAGAGGGAGGGGAGGCTGACAACAAGGAGTTAGCTGGGAGTTAGTAGGACCATGCTGTCTTGTTTTCACTCTGGATGGTTCCTTACTGCTTAGCAACAACGAATCAGATCCTCCGATCACAGCTACAGCTCAGCCAATCAGCTGGCAGGAGCCTGGCGCCATAGAGTTTGGATTTACCACGTGTGAGATGACAGGAGTTGGAGAGAGGAGCCCACTTGTGCAGGGGAAGAGAGAGGGAGATGGCAGCACTTTTATATGGTGTGTGTTTTCATACTAGTACTAGAAGTTTTTTTTTTTTTTTTTAACCACACCCTTTGCTCTGCTGCAGTGGCCCTGAGGGGATGTGGTCCATTTTAAAGTGGACAGCACGTTGTAGGGCTGTCACTGAAGCCCTCATCAGTCAGAGACACAGGCATGAAACAGCTTATTTAACAGGTTTAGAGGCACTTATATGAACCTTCACCACCTTAAACTGTAAGTGCTGTGGCATTTATAATAGTTTTTAATGTCTCTTTAGGCTTTGTGCTACATCACAGTCACCAGCGTGACACTGTACAGCTGGAGTTTGTTTTCTTTCTTAAAGTTAGACATTTAATGTAGTCTCATTGTAAATGTTTATGTTAGGCACTGGCACATTTGAGCATACATGTTCATGTATATTAACTGTGGCCTTATCTGTCAGAATGTGCATGGTTTAAAGGTATGCACTTGACTCTCTTTTTTGGCCCCTCCTACTGGTGCAGCTGGCGGAGCTGGGTGCGGCCAGCTCAGAGCTGCAGCCATAACTTTATCCCCACGTGCTCCCTATGCTCTCATATTTTTGCTGTGCCTCTCAGTGGCTGCATGGCAGCTGCGCGGCAGCAGAACTCCACACTCCAGCGTGCATCCAGGCTGCTCACTGTTGCATGGTTACAGGCAGTTCTGCCCTGCCACTGGCTCAGAGTCTGTGGAGCTGCCTGCCAATTGGCTTAGCAAGGAGAAAAACAGTGCTTCCATTGGCTGCTGGGAAGTGTTAGGCTGTTGTGATTGGTCCAGCTCTGCGGCTCCTGCACCTTGGAGACTCAGCCTGTGTAAACATCCTGGTTGTTTCTTTCAATGGAGTGTGTTTACCATCAGCTGATATTTGCCGGTGTGTGCAGACTGAGGCTGAGTGTCTCTGAGGAGCAGAGTCTGGTGAGAGCCAGGCTAATTGGCTCCCTGCTCCACCATACGCTTTGTGATTGAAGAAGCACTCTGCACTATTATGACACTGACAAAAATACAGACGAGGACGCTAGCAACCCTCAGTCTGCTGGCAGCCTCGCTACTCTCCCTCTGTCTCCACCTTCATTCTACATCCCAACATCTTATTCAGCGTCTCCGCCGGCTGCATCTGTCACAGTCGGCGGCGGCAGCCCCACAGGCTACATGTTATCCCCTTTGGTGACGGGCACCATAGCGGCGTCTCGGGGCTCAGACATGGAAAATAAATTGCCTCGAGTTCTAAATGATATAGTAGGGCTGTTTGTTTTGATTGAGTTGTTTTTATTGTTGAGTTTAGTTTCATTTTGCAGCTACTCCCCCTTCCTGTCCTCGCTGCTTGTATTCTCCATTTCCATCATGATAACTAAGTTGTAGAATTAAGTGCTCCCCCACCCCACCTCCCCTTTTACTCCTCCTCCTCATCCTTTATCTGCAGTACAGAGGGTCCACACAAGCTTTGATCTCCCTGTCAGAGTGAAATTCCTCTATGGCTACACGTTCACCTTCTTCCATCTCAAGTTGAACTCGATCCTCTCGCTGACTTCTTCCTCACTTCTAGATTCACAGCATGAAGCTTCCACCTTCTCAGAGAACCGACTGCTTAGCAACAGCCAATCAGCCTAATATTTTTGGCAGGGTCTTGCAGCCAATCGAGAGGGTGAGAGCGGGCTTTAGAGCTCTGTTTTTATTGGCGGCTGAGAGGAAAAACAATGTTTTTCTTAGTACTCTACCCTCCAGTGCTAGTGGGGAGGTTGATAATGCTAAGAGCAGATTTGGAAAGATAATGCTGCTTCGATGGGGCTGAAAGACACATGGCTCATTACTGTTAATTGATCCTATTTGCATTTTTTGTACAAACTTCTGGCTGTAGCTGAGCTGAACAACTGACTGGTCCAGAGCAGCCAGTGTAACTCTGTGCGAATGTGTGGGCGACTACAGTGAAACATGCGAGAAGCATTCCTGAAATTGATTTACACCCTCTGAAACAAGTCGTTTCCTAGTTGTCCTAAGGCTTAAACCCTGTTGAACATGCTCCTTCCCCTTCATGACTACAGAGTGTTCAATAGGGGAAATCAATAATGGATTAGAGCTAGTCAATAGCAGTTCACCTGCTAATGATGGAGAGTGCAGCTCATACTAATATTAAATACCTTCTGCTCGCCTGACAGCTGTCACACTGCACATACATAAAGATGACGGATGACTGTTTTCTTTGCTCATCTTCTCAGTCTGGGCTGGGAAAATGAACAAGTGTAACACTGTCTTCCCTCAGCAACGCCTGCCTAGTTGCCCCCGAGGGAGGCAGTTAAAACCCCATGTGCTGCGTTGGGCAACAGAGGGAAGCTGCTTGGGTCCCAGCTGCTGTGTGGATGTGAAGCAGTGGGCGCTCAGCAGAGCCACGCTGGTTAAATAAAGATAAAAGCCCCGTTGACAACTTTTCCTCCAAACAGATACAATCAATAGTCAGGAGGTGGCCCCTGCCAGCGCTCAGGACATGACTGACAAGCAATGCAGCAGGAGTTTGGTGGAGGGTGGGGCCAGGCATCTCACTTCATTCAAGTCAATTTGACTGTTTTTAGCCTGGAGTTACTAGATGAAAGAGAGAAGAGCTGTTAACAAATCTTGCAGCATGGCAACCTAAAAAAGAGCAAAGCTGTTTTGAAAAATATGCACTTTACAGCCAAAAAAACCCTTAGTTTACATTTTGACAGAGCTGCAGAATTAAAAAAAGTGCACTGTTGCTGTGAGAAATTCTTAACCCATATATCATCTGGGAGAAAACACTTCCCCTCCCTGCATCTTATTTTAGCTGCTCACTGGGTCCCTGCCAACAGTGCCTCTTAATGAAACGTAGAAAGTGTGTTCACTTTGTTCTGGAAGAGCAGCATTCAGACATGTTTTGTCTTTAATTTAGAATTTGAAAATACATTTTGGAGGAATGTAAGTAACGGCCTAATCTTTCATTATATTGGACAAGCTTAAGATGGGGTCTCATCGGTGTTGTAACAAGTTATTAAACCCACAAAGCTCTATGAAAAAATGATATAGTAATAAGTAATAAGTTTTAAGCCTGAGAAAAGTAACAGTGTTAAATCGCCACGTGTACTCTCTCAGCCTCTGTTAGCATCTGTTTCACAGCACCATGAGGGTGCTCTCCCCGTCCTGGACGTGCCACAGCCTCCTATGACTTTCCTGAAAATAAAAGGAAAGCATTGAAGTCCACACTTATGAACAGAGCACATAATCATTAGTATGTGCTGCACTGAAATCACGCTCACCTGCAGGACTCGCCCCGGTGCTTTGAGGCTCTGTGGAGATGTTATACTGTGCTATTAAAGAGGTTGGAAATTAGGAGCAAATGGAAAAAATAGTGTGATGTTCTGTGACTGATCGATTAAATGTTATTAATTACTGGCCTGCAGCTGTTTATGACCCACGTCTCTTTACCCAGCATTTCAGCCATATTTGATGTTTTCACGTGGTTCGCCACAGCATAAATTCGTGATCTTGCACAGTCATATTTCATATTTTTATGGAAAGGTTTTAACAGTCCTCCGGTGTGTTTCCTTCTTTAATTAACATGTCACCTAGCCTAGGTGACAGGACGATCTCTGTGCTGGTGGCTGCAGCTGAAGGTGCCCCCGACTGCTAAACAAGGGCAGACCAGAAGAGGGAAAGACAACATCTGCACCAGCACACTTCCCCACCCTTTGTCTTGTCTGTGATGGCACTCGACTAAAGCCCCCGCTGGGATGAAAGCCTTAAAGAACACTGGTGTTTTGTTGTGTTTTTATGTTGCTGAGAAATATTGCTGCCTTTACAAATACAAAGCAGTGTTGTCAGTGTGCAGATCTGAAGAGTGTCTCCTTGCTAGTGTTTAAAGCTGCGATAATGTCTACAAATTCTTAATCGCAGATTATTGTTTGTGTTGTGTCCACAGGTCTCTTGTGATCATCAGTACCCTGGATGGACAGATCTCAGCTCTAGATCCTCACAACCAGGGCAGGAAGCAGTGGGACCTTGATGTCGGCTCGGGGTGCCTGGTGTCCTCCAGCCTCAGCAAACCTGAGGTACACCAGTACCTTTGGTTTTTCTTGTGTATTTGTATTTATTGAACAGGCACAAATCTGGAAGAACATCAGTGGAACTGAAATCTAGATTTAGTGCCCTTTCTGTGTCTTCTAATGAATAACTAGTGGCATACTGTGAAGAGAAACTCGCAGGCCAACCACAGCCACCTAAACAGGCTAATCAGACACTGGTCAGCTGGTTGTTATTAACCAGTAGATGAATAAGTGCATTTTCAGTCTTGACATGTCAGTGGCAGGTTAAGACCCGTGCCACGCCAACCGATGGTCGGCCACTGTCAGGCTGTCAGTGAGCGTCTGTCGCCCTTGTCTTTGCAGTGTGTCCGGCACCGTTGGCACTAATCGGACCCTGTCTGCGGCTTTTTAGCCGATTCAGCACGTTGAATCATCAGCTGACCCCAGTGGTCAGAGAAACCACTCTGATTGGCTGTTCAGCTTAGTGAGTCAGTGCACAAGAAGTGAATGGTTCGGGAAAGCCAGATGAGTCTGTCGCTGTTTAGCCATGATTTCACCCATTTAGTGCAATTTCTTTCTTTGTTCTTCTACAAGCCAAAGACCAAGAGCAGAGAAGGCCGGTGCCTTTTACAACTCCTTATCACACACAAGTAGATAGAAACTGTGTGTGGTGAGCGAGAGCTGCTTTGTTTACAGTTTGTATATCTGTTTGTATTTTAAATGACAAACACAGACTAGTGCCACCTGCTGGTATGGACAGATATCTCATCTCACGCAGGAGCAGAATGTATGTGCTAGTTGGCCGTTGTCTGTAGTGTTTGCGGTGTGTTCATGTGCCACATTTTGGCCAAGACAAAGGCGATGTGAGGCGATGCAACAGTCAGCCCTCTTCGCCACTAGTTCGTGGTGCGTCTCTGCCCTGAGGCTGCAGTCTCGTCACTGTCTTTGCCTCAAAACAAACACTGTCCCTCCGGGCTCTCTCTCTGTAGACAGTAAGGCCAACAATTGAACTCGGTGCACTTTGAACACTGAACTAAGGATTGCTGTTGCTTACATGCATCTCATGAACATGCATACACAATGCACACCAGACATACTGTACACCCCCACATAAATCTTAGACTAGTTGTTTAGCCTGGAGGATTAGCCTCTTTGTTGACTGTAGTGGTTTACAAATACAAGCACAGCAAGACCCACGTCTGTACATGTGTACAGAGGCTTAAACCGCCCACACTGACATGCTGAAAGTGAAACGTAGCCCAGAGTGAGACCAAAGCTCTGCTCTTTGAGATGCGTGCTAGAGACATGTTCATGCTTTACTTTGATGTAGACTCGCTGTGTGTGAGCTTTGCCTCAGGGAAAAAGCCTCTAATACTAACAAGGGTCTGGGTGGCTCCTGAGATCAGTTTCATGTTAGTCTGCTGCTGCTAGTGTGGCTGTACGAGTGTAATGAACTCTCTGTCTCTGTCTTAGAAATACATCTCTGCTCTGTTAGTCTGCTATCATAATAAAAAAGCAATTTAGAGCCAGTTTGTGAAGTTTAATAGCCTTTGACAGGAAAGGTTTTTCCAGCTCAGTTAACAGTGAACTTCAGCCATTGTAATACTACTGTAGTAAGTAAGTAAGTATTATTCACTAGCAGAAATGTTAGTTGGACTCAGTCAGAAGTCAAAAACATTCTGTCTGTGTTTATTTAATGCTTCTTAGTCGCTCAGGGAACACTACATTGTTTTGCTGCCTATACAGCCGTTCAGTGTGTGAGACAGACACACGAAACGTCCTGTCATTCTCCAGTGTGCTCGTGTTGTGACAGAAGATGCTGACTGTGTGTCTGATTCGCTCTATCTGTGTGTTTTCACCTGTCAGCTTTATTTGACTGACAGAGCGGAACGACGAGAGACGCCTGTCAACTCTGCACCCACTGACTCGGTGTGACGTCACTTGCTATGATTCCCAGACTGTGAGCCTGTTTGTGTGTGTTGTTGATGCTCGTACACTTTGTGAGTTTAAATCCAGCCTTGCCCTCTCTGCTCTCAGTAACCTGGGATGCCTGTCTGCTGTGTTGGTGGTGGCGGTGGGCTGTCACTGGCTCTTGTTATCATCATCATCACCACCACTCACCGCCTCCTGAGCGCTCTGCAGTGGTTTCATTGGTGCTTGCTGGGTTCTTGAGACACCAGTCTGCTCAGTGATTAGAGGCCCAGAGCTCTGCCACTGTGCAATTGGCTGGCCTCGACACGCTGGGGAGAAACCTGTCAGTCACCTGCTCCATCCTGCTGAGTGTGTGTGTTTGTGAAATGAGTGACAGCAGAGCCACAAACAGCATTGTCTGCAGAAAAAGAAGCCATCGCTTCAAAAGGCCAGGAGCTGCTCCGGGGTGTTTGGAGGGTAGGGTGAAGGGTGTGCATGTGTGTCTGAAGTAGGGGGTGAGATTGAGGAAGTCGGTGCCAGTGTGGAGTGACTCATGCTGCCGGGGGGGGGGGGGGGGGGGGGGGGGGGCGGCCCAGCCACAACCACTTTCTTCTTCGAGGTGAGGTAATGCATCACACCAGAGGTGATGTCATCACACAACAGACAGCGCTCATGTGCACACTCCAGCAGACACACACTCGCATACCTCTCTGCTGGCATTCAGCATGTATGAATGAGCAATGAGAGAATTTGATTGATTACTATACAATGACTTAACAATTGATCGCCCCACTGTGACTAATGTGACAAGCAGTAATTCTTCTACATTGGCGAAGGAAATGAAAAAGACCAGACGGCGATATTTCTGGCAGAAAGTCGATCCTTCTTCTGGCTGCCCTGATTTTGTTTTGGTTGTTTTTCACATTTGTTTTGTTCAGACCACCAGCTTCACTCTCTCTCTTTCTCTCTCTCTGTCACTCGGTGTCTCTCACCCTCTCTCACACTGTCTGCTGCTCTTAAGTGGAGCAGCAGCCTTGTGGGCCAATAGTGGCACATTAGTGGCGGGTGGGAGCTGATGCTGTTTGTCAGGGTAGCTGGAGCGTCGGCAGCAACACAAACACACGCCACCGTAACCGCTCTCACTGAATACTTATCAGTTAATAAAACAAATAAATAATTATCATATCTCAAAATGGATGAATTGCTACGTCAACACATTCAGAAAAGAGAAGACCATAAGACTTGAATGAAAAGGCACTTAAAACAAGAAGAGGCCAGTAAAATTCATGTCAAAACAGACATAAGGAGAAGGAAAATGTCCATGTTTAATCATTTAGAATGTTCTTTATGTCTTAAAGATGGTATAATTTATATTTTATTAATCTGTTCAAGCTCAAAATGTTGTTCTTTCTTGTATTCAAGATGTAAGAAAGTCTACAAGAAACAAAACACGGTAACCCTGCAAAAAGAAAAACTATCAGCAAAGACATGACTTGCATATAATCAAGAAAAGGCTTCTATAACTTCGAAAAATAACTTAATTTTCCAAAATAACCACGTTCCAAATGTCAGAGCAACAGTTTTCCATTTTAATAAAAGACATTTCTTACTTGCAGAAATGTTGCTAAAATTAAATAGGTAAATTTACTGAGCAGACACATCAGAGAAAGAAACAACACGTAGCCGAGATGATGTTCTGCATGTCTGTTGCCATAAGTCATAACATTTGTAACACTGCCAGAGGAATAGTAGTCGTTTCCTCTCATCTAAACCACACTTCAAACAAAGAGCTTAGCATTAGATTCAGATTTAGGCAGTAGGAACATAACGTTGATTAAAAATTATTGCATATTCGATGTAGAGCTGATCTGGAGTCAAGTGCAAACATAAATCAGTCTAGTTGATTTATTATCTACATTTTTTGTTCATCCAAGTCTGAACATCTCACTGAATAATATTACAGAAGGTAAAAGAGGCTTTTATTTTGAAAAAGAGGCATCGTATTAGTAACAAAGTCCTTTAACTGTAAATAATTCGAGAATTCATGTCCATCTCTTTTAGTTTTCCTTGATAACCGACAGAACACTTTGTGATTTAACAGCTATTATTCATCCAACTTGCCACGACAACCTCTGAGGACTCACCAAAACTATACTCTGCTGAAATATAGTTGTTTTTACTTAGTCACAACAGAGAACTTGTTAATTATTTAACACAGATTCCTGCCAGTTCTTAAAGACGTTATGACGGTGATGATGAAGGTAAGATGCTGACGTGAGGAGAGGGAGTTTGAATAGTTTGGCCTGTTTTCTTTTGAAAACTCACAGTTGTCATCTTAAAGAGTCCATGTTTTCTGTAAATCTGAAATTGGTAACTCGCCACCTGTTCAAACTGCAGCAAAAGCTGTTGAATTATTGAGCCTTCATGTAGCATCAAATCAGAGTATTATCAGATGATGACATTATAAACTTAGAAAGCTTTTGCATGGTCATAGAACAAGTTCTACATTTCATGGCAATATATACGAATGAATGCTGCATAAATAGTGCAAACTCTATGTACTGTACGTCTGAATATGGACAAGAAGAGCAGCTGATTGAAGAGATCTAAGATGAGTGGACTTAGGACCTTGGGTCGGATCAGAGACCTGGATTAAAGCATCAGGAGCAGGATGACTCATCCACAGCTCTGAGAAGTTCGTCTCTGCTATAAACCTCTTTGCACCCCATGGTGTGATGTGGTGGTCAGATTGTTAACCCCTCCTCCTTTCATTTGCTAAATTTATCCTCAAACACTGCACCCCCACCCCCAAACGAAAGATGACATCACCTTTGCTCCTGCTGCTGCTCTGTAGTAAATCATTCTGCTAGGCATTGCTCCGTCCTGGCATTTTTAAAATCCACCACAACGGTACTGTTCTGTCCTTTTAGAGTCCATTTCCAAATCAGGAGTGACTGACAGATCGTAGGTTTGACCCCAGCAGCACCTGATGGGTGGGAAGTGTCCATCAACTAGATAAGGACTCCTTAGCTGGTCCAGCACTGCTGTTATGTCACTGAACACGTTGTTGAAGAGGGTGAGTCACAACTTGGACATCCAGAGAAAGTGATTTTTGATGACAGGCTTTGTATAACGATGACTGAAGTGGCTGAAGACAACAGTGGTCCTTACCCCCCCACCCCAGATGAGCTAAACCTATGCAAGTTAAATCAGGATTGGGCTCAGGTTTTTGCGATGATGTCATCCTTACTGCCACCCTACATGGTTGCATATTTTTATAAAGGTCCAGGTTAATTACTTAGGCTCTTAGTTGTGTAATGGTCTCTAGCCTGTGCATTGAGTCCAAGAGTGTGGGGGCTAAAGCTGCTGCTGTGTGTGTGTGTGTGTGTGTGTGTGGGGGCAAGTGTTTTTGTGTTTGGACCATTGTCTGAGCTGAAAAGTCCTTTTTATCTCAGACAAACTGAGCATGATATTCTGGGAGGGGTCGTATGTTAAAAGCTATGCATCAGACAGAAGTCATCAAGTTCAGAATCATCATTTTGTCAGAAAGACTGTTGTTCAGATATTTGTCTTAGTGACACTAATAACACTATAATGTTATCGTAATGATATGATGTAATTTATGCAGCAGTGACAACAGTCCTGGGTCTGTGTGTCGGGGGCTTGTTGACACAAAGTTTCCCTGCTAGTTTGCACCTCTAGGCTGCACATACACTACAAATGGAAAAGGCAGCAGACCAAACAAAGCCACCTGTGATCCAACATCAGTTAAAAGAGTACGAAGTTAACTGAAATCAGCTAACATGAAGGTAATATGCTGGAAATTCCAACTTCACTTGACAGAGCAGTGGTTGTTGTGATCAGTTAGCGAGGTAACCACAAACCTTCTGTGTACTTTCACACTTACGTATTTACTGTGAGCAGAACGTTTCATAAGGTTCACTTTGACGGTTTGTAATTTAAAAAAAATTCCATTTACGCATTGTTTAAAAATTCATCATTTCAAAAGCAAAACAAAACAGCATAACTTGTACAAGTGCACTTTGTCTTGACTTAATACTGTATACTACACGCCACAGTGTGTCTACAGTCACCTACAGTTGCAGTACATGAACATACCTCTGCAGTGGAATAAGAAAGACACAACCAGTCTCTAGTACGGTTCGACCAGTCTGTCACACACAGACATGGTGCCATTGGACCGTCCGTAGGTGGTCACGCCAGTGCATTTCCCATAGTGACATACTGAGTGAAGTTAGAAAAAGAACCAACCAGGCTGTTTTCTGCAGGTATTTGGCAATAAGATGGTCATCCCTTCACTGGACGGTGCCTTGTTCCAGTGGAACCGGGACAGAGAGAGTATGGAAGCAGTGCCTTTCAGTGTGGAGTCCCTCCTGGAGTCGTCCTACCGCATCGGAGAGAACACCGTCCTGGTCGGGGGCAAGTCCCTGACTACTTATGGCCTGGGGGCATACAGTGGGAAGGTCAGCGGAGCTGTTTTAATTAAAATATGACAGTATGTTCATACATTTAATTAATGAAATTATATTTTCTGTTTTCCCTGGAGAGTAAATCTGATCACCCACACCAAGTGTTTTTTGAAAGAAGTTAACAAGACATAAACTACACTAACAAACAGAATAATGATCTTTGTTGTTTGCCTCAGATTCGGTACATCTGCTCTGCGGTGGGCTGCAGCCGCTGGGGGGATGACGAGATAGAGACCGAAGACGTGCTCCTGCTGCAGAGGACCCAGAAGACTGTGCGAGCCATCATGCCCCGATCGGGGATGGAGAAGTGAGTGTTATTCAATCAGTCAATCCACCCGTCATTATCAGTCGGCCAGGCAGTCATCTTGAGTGAAGCAGATACTGGACCCTGTGTGGTGTTTCAGAAAGGGTCACAGTCACCTGACTGACTTTCTGTCAGTGGTTTTAAATAGTGGTTTTAATCTCTTCAGCCACTAGGTATTAAATGTTAATGCCTCTTTTTAACCTGCTGGCTGTACCACACTGACCACTCTGACAGTTTTTAATTAAATAGATTTGATCTACTTTTTCATATGTTGCATAGAGACTTGCTCCCTGATGAAGAGGTTTCATAAGCTCTTCATTCTGTTTGTCAGCATCCTGAGCAGGCAGGGTAAATCTGTAGTTGTATTATGCAGGCCCATGTTAAATAAATATGGTTTTATTTCCATTTGGACTCAGCAGCTTTAAGATGCAGAGAGTATATCTTTAGGTCGACCCTTAGTTGTGATAATCTGTTGCAAAATGAGAGATTAAGTAGCTTTTTCAGTCATGGTTGTCTGTTCTGTTACAAGGTGGAATTTCAGTGTTGGGAACTTTGAGTTGAAACTTGTTCCGGAGTTGCAGTCTGGAATAAACTTCCTGGAGGGGGACGTGGTAAATGGTGACACGTGGAGTCAACGGGTCATCACCGATGATCCGGAGGAGAGAGAGCAGACAGAGAACCAGCAAAGCCAGAGCCAGAATCTGGACCTTGTTATCAAGGTGTCTGTTCCTGATTGGAAGGTCATGGCTTTCAGCACGGAGCCTGACGGACAGCTGGTCTGGGAGCGTCAGGTGAGATGTTAGAAACAGTGATGTCGTGGTGTTTCCTCTGAGCTTGTTCTCTCGGTGCTTCATGACCCTCCCTGTGTTGTGTAGTTCTGCACACCCATCGCCTCAGCCTGGCTGGTGGGCGGGGGTAAAGTCACACCAATCAGCCTGTTCGATGACACTGCCTACAGCAGCCAGTCAAAAGCTGATGAGGATGATGACGAGGAAGATCCGGAGAAGGCCAGAAGAGCTGCTGAGTCGAGTGTGTACCTGGGTAAGTTCATACATATGCATAGGTCCAAAGCACAGCACTAGATTTAATAGTACTCCACACACACAACTGTAGAAGGTTTATGTCCTGGTTTTTTTACTTCGCTTATCAGGGATGTTCCAGGGTCAGCTCTACCTCCAGTCCTCAGTGAGGATCAGTGAAAAGTTCCCCTCCAAAGCTATTGGCTCAGAGAAGGATATTATTCCACTCCCTACAGTCAAATGGAAGCCTCTAATCCGTAAGCCAGCACCATTAAGTGCTACAGTATGTCTAAGCTTTGTAAAGATACGTCAAGCCGAGGCACAGTGACCCAAGACTGGCCTCATCATTGTAGCTTTAAATAGAGTGAAACTGTGTTCCAACAAATATTCAGTTGTTTGCACCTTGTGTTACACCGTGGTCCTTTTCTTCATTTTAATATCTGGCTATCCAGAGATTGGTATTAGATGTTAAGCCCTCTTTCTGCTGGAATCAGAGAACGTATTCATCTTGTACTCGACACAGATTCCCCTTCTCGGACGCCTGCCCTGGTCGGCTCAGATGAATTTGACAAGTGTCTAAATAATGATAAGTTTTCCCACGATGAGTACAGCAACGGAGCCCTGTCCATCCTTCAGTATCCCTATGGTAAGAACCTGCTGCCTTTGACTGTCAGACACCAACGAATACAGTTTTATATAGAGTACAGTATATGCTCTACAGGCACTTAGGTTGTATAGAAGGAGAAGGCACCGTACTGACTCATCTTCCCTTCTCCTCGCTCTAGACAACGGTTACTACTTCCCCTACAGCAAGCGTTACCGGGAGAAACGTGAGAGTGCCGTGAGCCTGATAAAGGGAAATGGGGTGGGGCCTGATAGTCGCAGGAGAAAGGACCCCGTGCTGCTGCTGCCCTGGTGGAAGGAGATCCTTGGCACCATCGTCTTCTGCATCGCAGCCACCACCTACATTGTCCGCAAGTTCTTCCACCCTTCTGCCCCTGTAGCCTGTGTGAGGGTAAGAGCACTGACATGACCTGGTATTGACTGCCGGTGGTCGTGTCCTCATAAGGAAAGAGTTCCTAAAAATATGTTACTGAACTAACTTCATTGTCACGTTCATGTCTTTTTAATTTGACTGTGTTCAAATGAGAGATGCACTCTGTAAATTTTTAAAGCTAAATATAAATAGAAGAAATCTCTTGTCTGAGAAGAAGTTTATCGCCCTCTGTTTCTGTTTCCTGTGGCTGAGAGACTTTGTTCAGGTGTAGCTTAGAAAAAAATCCCCAACACACCACAGAAAGTAAACTTGTTTTTTTAAAATGAAAAAACTGTTTCCTCACTGTGTGTTTGTTTTGTTCCTTCTGTCCCTCAAAGCAACGGAAGGAGTCAGAAACACAGTGCCAGACAGACAGCAAGTTTGACCTTGAGGTTATGGAAACCAAAGAGCCGGTTGCCATGGAGACCCGTTCAAGTGAATATGTGTCCAGGTAGATCATTAACACACTGTGAAGCCTGTTCCATGTAAATGATTTTGCCATGACTCAGGAGAACTTAATGTGTTTGCGATTGTTATCCTCACACTTGGAAGTCACATGTGAGTCTCACGCTTTTAAGGTGTAGCTAGAGATTTCTGCACTGTTACCATGGTGACCACTGGTCTGCCAGCCTGCCTTGATGTGACAAGGCAGAGATGGAAGATAGTAGAGAATGATTGGATAACTCAGCGGTTTGCCACCCAGTGAAAATGACCTTGGACTGTGCGCACCCCACCCAAGCCAGCAGCATCTGCCGCAGGGTCAGGGGGTCACTTTACATCCATGTCAGCACATTGACAGAAGTTATTTCTTTGTTATGCTGGGCATCCCAAATATGATCAGTAGCCATAATTTGGGCCACAATTAACCTCCTGTGTTCTGACCAATGGAGTTTGCATGGTTACATTTGTGAGCTCTGCCTGTACAAACACAAGCATGAATCTGATTAAACTGATTAAACTTGTCCCTTTCCTGTAAAACTGCTGCTGCACTCTATGCAAACTGCTGTTGCAGAGGAATGTTTTTTAAATAAAACTGGTGGCTGCTGCAGCAGCTGCAGTAGGCATGAGTCAGGATCATTAGGAGGGAGATAGAGATCAGGAAACGAGGCCTGAACCACATGTGCCCACACATTTCCTAATAAGACAGCCTTCAGTCCCCTGAGGACCCTGAGCGAGGATGTTTTAACAGGGTGTAGAAGAGCTAGTGTTGTCTGATTCAGCAGAAAGATGAATGATTTTATTTCTTTCCTGCATAAGTGAACAGAGAACTCCCTAATGATGGTTTGTCAAACTGCACAAGGTGAAAAAACTGTCTGATATATCTGATAATAGAGCTATATTGGCTAAAAATTATTTCATGTAACAGATGAATATTGCATTACGTAACTTTAAAACAGGCTGTTAATCTCACAGTCTCACCAGAGAAATCTTGGATTACACAAGATTAAATTCTTTACTGATTTATTTTCCTTCTGTTTATTTGCCTAAATATTTCGTTGCTCTTTTTCAGCATGTAACTTCAAAGCACAGTTTGTCTTAGCGACAAACTGAGCCACATTATTAATGTGAATTCATGACAGTGTTTAGCCGTAGCTTGGTTACCTGCCACCTCAGCAGCCAGCCGTGACAGGGATTTAGCTGGTGGTAATTCCTTCTCTGGTAATCACCATATATGATTACCACTTCTGAAGCCTCCTTGACCACAGTGGATTGTTGTATCCCTGGTCTTTGAAACAGAAACAGGGATGTAGGCGATGGCACACTGGTCGCACACAGCTCCTTTCCAACACTGTGAACAGTCATTCTTCCTTGTATAATGACCAAAGTGTCTTCTCCCCAGGTATCTGACTGACTTTGAGCCAGTGCAGTGCCTTGGCCGCGGGGGCTTTGGTGTTGTGTTTGAAGCCCGCAACAAAGTGGACGACTGCAACTACGCCATCAAAAGAATCCGCCTGCCCAACAGGTAGCGCCTCTCACTGGTCACCGGCTTCTTTGCTGGAGACTATTAGCGATTCCTTCATCTCTGTTAAGCTGTTAAGATGAGTTGTGTAAACGGCAGCCTCCATATCTAAACACAGAAGCCCACGGAGGATCAGCTGACACTTTGGTGCAAATATTAGTCATGCATGGGAATTTAGTGTTAGCACAGTAGCTTTGCATGTATTTTCATTTCAGCCCTGCTGCTAAGTAGTGTCACACAGTGCATACGAACACAGTCTGTTAATTGGTTTTATGTCCAGGATTTTTGTTGAAGTGATAAATAAGCTCTTGGTGAATCAAAGCGGTTTCATTTTACATTATTATGATTAGCTAGTGTAATGGAACAGATGATGTGTTTTGTCTTCGAACAGTTATAACAGGTTGCTTTCAGTCGGCAATTAATCAAATGACTAGAAACACAAAACTATACATCTAACAGACAAGTCTTATTACAGGCATCACGTCACATCATGTCCATAAAGCACACACTTGGAGCAGCACAAGCTCAGCATGGGACCACTGAAATGGCTGACTAGTTCACTCTTTAGATGTGTGTTGACACTGGGCAGGAGGACATGAGTGTATCCTGCTACAGCGATGTGCGTCAGTTTGTTGCGTGTGTGTGGGTTTGCTTTGAAAATAACGGATGCTGGCATTTTGATACGTGTCACATGCTGCTAGTGGGCATTGCCCTTAAGGATCTAGGACCCCCAACAGCTGAAAATTAACTGTCAAACTTGCCGTGAAGGTGAATGAAACTCAAAAGCTCACTTTTTTCCATCATTCAGGGAGCTGGCCCGTGAGAAGGTCATGCGAGAGGTGAAGGCCCTGGCCAAGCTGGAGCACCCGGGGATCATCCGCTACTTCAATGCCTGGCAGGAGAGCCCCCCTGAGGGCTGGCAGGAGGAGATGGACAAGAGGTGGCTGAAAGATGCCAGGTGAGCCTGGGCTTTTAGACCTGTTATCATGTACATCTCAGCAGGTTGAGCATAGCACTAAGTCTGCCAGGGGTCTGTTTCCCTGTGATGGCGTCCATGCAAAGAAATGTGACTCTCTACTTGGAAAAAATAATGACGTCTCTGACAGTTATTACACCACACTTCACTCACTGATTAAGACAGATGTTTAAAATGCCTGAGATGAGAGATTAAACTGCTGCAAGTATGAAAGTCTGGTGTGTATACTCACTTTTTTTAGTTTTGCTTGGGCAGATTAGCATTAAAGGTAGCACCAGATAACCATGACTGTGAGGCTTAAAATGCCTCTTGGTGCAAAGTCAGTAATGTAATATGCTTGTGTTTGTGCCAAAGAAGACAAAATGCACAGTAAGCGTGACTGCACTGTGAATTGACTCATCTTGTTATTTTTGCTTGTTGCTCACTTTTAATATTTTAAGTATTTTGTAAACTGTTTTGCCATAATTGTACTGGACATTTGCTCCAGTAGCTTGAATAATCCCATGTAATATTGAAGGTTATTTAATTGAAGCCCTTTGTCTCTCTCAGTGCGACTGACTGGCCAGTGAGCTTCCTCGACCACATGGAGGCGCTGTCAGTTAAAGTGCCGGTGTCCAGCTCCTCCTCACCTGTCTGTGGGCCAGTGCGAGACATTCTGGAGTCCTCTGTTGATGCACGCGGCCAGCTTTCCAGCAGCGCCGGCAGTGCTGGAGGCTTTGGTGCTGATGATGGAGACCTGTCCTTCCACCCACTTCTGGGTCATGACAGTCTGATGTCTGAAAGGGACAGCCAAGCTGACCCTGACGCCTCAGACACCCCCCACTCCTTCGAGCTGTGCCCCCCACGCGGCCCCAGTGACTGCACCTCCTCTTCCTTCGACATCGTGTTCGAGGACTCTGGCTGTGACGGAGATGCTGATGCAGACACAGACTCTGGTGCGACCAGTCCCGGCACGGTGACTGAGAAGAACAGCTCATCTTCCTCTCACACCAGACAACAGCAGTCTGTCCCGGCCTCTTCTTCTCCGCCCCGGCCAACCTCACTTGCCATAGCTCTCCCCACAACTCCTCCAACCCAGCGAGTCCAGCCTTCTCCCAAGGTCAGTCATTCACTCACAGTTGTTATTAAAGGCCTCACAATGCTGGGGTCTGTTTTGGGATAATTATTTATTATTAATATCAGCTTTCTGTCAACTTTTCCTGTCTCTTATAATTGATATGAAAGAAATAAAAAGCCACAATTATGCAGTGTTTTGAATGATTAAATATTTATTCTTGAGACCTACCTTTCTTTCTGTTTTTCTTCTTTTGAGTGTCAAATGGAAAACCTTATGATTTCCACCTGTCTTCTCCCTATCTCCAGGTGTACCTGTACATCCAGATGCAACTCTGTAGGAAGGAGAACCTGAAGGACTGGATGGCTCAGCGCTTCCTCCCAGAGCACAGGGAGCATAACCAGTGTCTGGATATCTTCCTCCAGATCGCAGAGGCTGTCGATTTCCTGCATAGCAAGGGGCTCATGCACAGGGACTTAAAGGTGAACATACACACTGTCCACTGTAATGCAAAGCACAAGAAAAACAATTACGATACCACTTATGTACCTGCTTATACAAGGGAACATTGGCTTTGAGCTGCTAACTTCATAGCTGCATTATAAAGCTGCAATATTGGATAAAACAGAAAAAATTCAGTTGTTGCCCCAAAATAAGTTTTGGTTTCTTTTATTTCCCCTTTTAAGAAATCTATAGGTGCACAGGACGTGAGAACTTCAAAGCTAAATGTGAAATACAGAGTGAGTGCCAGGTCTTAAGATAAATTCAACCTGTCATCATCTGTCCTCTAGCCCTCCAACATCTTCTTCACCATGGACGATGTGGTGAAGGTGGGAGACTTCGGCCTGGTGACGGCCATGGACCAGGAGGAGGACGACGATGAGCCAAGTGCCCTGACGCCCGCACCACTCCTGACTCGTCACACGGGCCAGGTTGGCACCAAACTCTACATGAGCCCAGAGCAGGTGAGGAAACACATGGACCAGTTATAATGCAGGATAGACATTACAGGAGTCAGTTGAATTAATTTTGATTTCCATTCAAACCTGCACTGAAACACTGATCTGTAATTCTTATGTATCAGGCAGATGGATCTCTTGCCTTCCAGATAATGATCTAATATTGATTCCATCCTTTCCTTTCTGTCCTGGCAGCTCTCTGGAAACTCATACTCTCATAAAGTGGACATTTACTCTCTGGGTCTGATCCTATTTGAGCTGCTCTATCCTTTCAGGACCCAGATGGAGAGAGTGAGGGTGAGTCAGCAAACACATGGGCACATAAACATTTGAGCTTCTCTCTCTTTCCTTTATTTCCCCAATATGCTGTTTTCTATGTAGGATAGATTAAACACTAGAAAGAGTTGACCGGTTTGTTTTGAGAATTAATGCATATTGTCAGCAATAGCTGGCCAACCAGAAATATTAAAAAGCCAGAGGCAATCAAATATTTCAGATCATTTCCAAATCTGACTGCCATCCCTAATGTACAGTTAGTTAAAACTAATATTTTATGATCTCACTGTTGCCCTCAGTAAGAGTCTCCAGTGCTGCTGTTTGTTTAAGCTGGTGAAGAGAGAAGCTCTTTATTGTAGGCAGTTTATTTTTCTACCCATTTCATTGTTCGGTTAATTATTCTAATTTGAAATGAAATGAAAACTGTATTGGGGAAAGTGTAATGCATAATCACTGCTGTCACTTGAATATTGTCAGATTAAATAATAGGTTTTCTTTGCCCCTGTGTGATCGACCAGGGCGTCTTTGTCTGTGTAACAAAGGGCCTCATTAGCCAGTAGCTCGGCTCCCCTCACAGGTGTTTACATCCTTTCTTCCAGACACTGACAGAGGTGAGAGGGCTGCGCTTCCCAGAGGTTTTCTCCAAAAACAACGTTCAGGAGGTGAGTGACCCTCTGCTGCCACCTAGTGGCACAAACTGTGCCTAAACATAGACAAGAAAACGTGTGCACTGAGAACAAGCCAGAGGATATGAGTGAACTGGGACACATCCAGATTTGTGAGAGAGTGATCTCATACTGTAGTCTGTCATCAATAAAGTCCACTAGGTGAGTCAGTCCAATAAGGAGGTAGCTTTCAAACCAACAGAATACAAGGTTAAATATAATATCTGAGACTGTTGTATCAACATGGTTTGTATCCATATCCTCATTAGAATCAAATGACCCATATGTTCAAATTAAATAAAATATAGAATTTAAAGAATACTCCAACACTGGAAATCCCCTCACCTTGTTATTTCAGTACCGTGATTTCCGGACTATAAGCTGCACCCACTAAATGCAAAACATGTTGTACATAGCTGCAGGTGTCCACATTGTAACATGAGATATTTCGACAGCCAGATCAGTCGCCTGTAACTTGAAGCAGCATCATATGCATTTCGTCATGTGTTGTCCATGATGAGGGTGTCTGCATGAAGCGACAAAAGTAGCGGCTTATAGTCCAGAAAGTACGGTATCCTATTTCCTTAGCTGTGTGCTGTTCTGTGCCTCCTATGTGTAGCATATCTGTGTGTGTGCTAATAAATTCTTCTATTATAAGAGCTGGGTATGTAATTCCCTTTAGAGTTTAGACTAACACTGGTCCTGCTGTGTTGCATGAGTTTGAAGTAAAGCAGATCTGATAATGTTAGTGGCTTTACTGTAGAATGACAGACTACTGTGTTTTTTTTCTCTGTGCATAGCTGAGTATGGTGCGCAGCATGCTGTCACTGAGCCCCAATGAGCGTCCTGAGGCAGTCGAGATCACAGGGATTCCCCTCTTCCAGGAGTTGGAGCTGCCTTGTCGACTGGCCGTGAGGCAACGCTCCCGCACATACAGCTCCTCCTCTATGGGCCGCCCCTCACGCCAGACGTCCACCTCCTGAAGATCCCATGACACAATATGTTACCGTTTCCCTGTCATCCCCATGCTGGTCTGCCACCCAAAAGAAACACTTCGGCCCCTGCCATCACACACTGCCTCACACTGAATCACTTGGCATGCCAGGTACGACAAATGTGCAGGAATTAGTCTCTGTGGTGTGAAAACAGTGGGACCACTTCCTGCACAGTTGCTCTCCATGCCAAATAGACATTCCGTTACATATTCGCACACTATTATGCTGCCCAAGTTCCCAATTACAATCACACGCACAGTGAAAGGATATTTTAAAAGTGACAGCCGTTCTGTAATGTTCACGACCAGACTTGGCTCAAGTGGCACTTGTAAATAATTCTTAGTGGTTATTTTAAGTGGCTCTGAGCACCAGATGGGCAGCATTTGTTGCGGCCAGCCAGCTCAGTGCAGACTCAGCTATTATCCACAGCCAGTTGTACCTAATTGATTTTGAAATGTTCATCTGTGATTGTCTTAAACAGCTGGAGTCCTGACTCTGACTGGTACTGTGAGACGGTTGACAGCTCAGAACTATTTGAGGTGTGATTCGATCCTGCTCTGGCCACAACACGCTGCTTGCTCCCAACATTCAGCCAGTGTTCACTCACCCACAATGCACCTCAGGTATCAAATCCAAGAGGACACTCCAAAGAGGCCTTTGATGCTTGATCATCCTATCTACTAGTGACCAGTACTAATCACTGGTACGAGCACTAACCGGTGTCCTAACACCCAATATGCCTGATTTGGGAGACCAAAAAAAAAGAACATCTTTTTTTCCTATGTGTTTTTTAATGGGAAAAGTTGCTGTATTGCGTAGAGAAGAATTTATGAATCTACTTCATCAGATATGATTTGCCTTTAGAAAGGGGCCAGCAGCCCCCTCTGGATGGATGCAGAGCCTCCGGCTCATGTCGTTGCATGTACCTGATAAAGAAGTGAAGGGTGAGTGGGAATTAGTTGTCTTAAAGCCAGTACTTGGATGCAGTTTTTCTGTGTGTAAATTTACAAAATGACTCTGAGGTGCTTAGTCATTCACCAACACCTCATCTTTGCTCTTTGTACATAATTTAAGGGAGAAACCGGTTTATATCTTTTTTTCTTTATTGATGCACAAGATAAATTTGATTAACCCTGTATATATTGTAATGCACCATTGCTTGTAAATGAATTTTTCCTTGGACAACTGTAAGATAGTGTCATATACTGTGGGAGAGGGAACAAGGAGGAGACGATCTCTGCTATTAACTGTTATCGAATATTACAGTGTGACCTCCAGAGACAGATGACGGTGGTCACCTCTTTATAGCTGTTTGAAATGATTCTCAGTGTTTGTTTTCACATATGTGGGGTACCGAGTGGAGGGGTTTGCCTTGCTTTAGCACCCAAGGAGAACCAGAGTGCCATTTGAAAGTCAGTTGAGTGTACGTTTCTTTAGCTCATAACTCACTGCACATTTTTTGCAATTGTGCTACTGTGCTCCAACCCCTCCAGCTGGTTTTCCCAGTGAAGCACTCGATACTGAGGTCTGCAGCTCTCCCAAGGTGCAGGACCATAGCATTTAGTGAAGAAGGCGATGCTGTTTTATCCCCTCTAGGTTGCCTACTGAGGACCTGGACCTGATACTGCAGTGGTCACCAACTGGTGGACTCCAGTCCAGATCTGGACCCAGAGAGGTTTCTGTCTGGACTGAAGTGTTTCACAGTAAAATAATAATAAGTCTTATTTTGATGAGAATTTTTTTTTTAACAGCCACAGAGTGGGCCAGCTCAGCAGAGCTGTGCATGTCCTTCAGTTGCTGCTTGGGTGTGAGCAGTCAGTACGAGCGGGTCTGCAGCGACTGGGAGAAACCAACCAACTCAGAAATGTTAGTGTTAACAAAGACTTTATTATATTTATTTTCTGCAGACTTAGCCAGGTTAGCATCTTGCTCTGAGTCTGCCCCATCAACTGTAGAAGTATATACATGAATACATGTATACAGGGGCAGCACGGCGGCGCGGTGGTTAGCGCTGTTGCCTCAAAGTGAAAAGGTTCCAAGTTTGCGGCCTTTCTGTGGGAAGTTTGCATGTTCTCCCCGTGCTTGCGTGGGTTCTCTCCGGGTGCTCCAGAGATGCAGCTTCGGTCGATTGGTGATTCTAATATATTCACTTCATGTGACATATATATGGGATGCTTGTCAGATCCTCTAATTAGTAATGAGTGACTGGACCTCCTGGAATTTTAGTTGGTGACCACTGTGATACTGGTAATGTGATCCACAATAAGCCTTGTTTTATGTACATACGAAGTGCTGGGAGAGTCACACGGCCTGTCTGTAATTACACACACTCAAACTGCTATCTGTAATGTGCTTTCAATGATTGTACTTTTCTAAGAATGTTCTCTCTCTCTCTCTCTCTTTGTTTTAATAAGGGCAGTTTTTAAATTATTCTGCAGGGTTTTTAATTAATGTATAATCTCGACCATGTGTCTGATGCAGGAAGTCAAACTGATCATTCAACCATCCACTCATCCCACAGAAGGAGTCGTTCTTGTTAAATGATCATTTCTCTCTTCAGAGTTTAAAATGGACTGTACTCCCACTGTGATAAAGGAGGCTTGTGGAGAGGTTGGTTCCATTATGACAAAAAATAACAGCATGGAGGTATTGTTACTTATGGTCTTCACTGACAAAAACAGACTGGACAGAACTTTTGTAGAATTTAATAATTAATCCAAGGAAGATCCATCTTTCCCACAAAATTATCTTAAATGATTTGTCCTTAATTTGATTGAAATCAGTTCATGGATGAATTGTGAAATGAAGACTTGTATGTGAACAGTTTACAATAAGCAAGAAGGAAACTGCCACAACATGAAGTAGAAAACAGTTTGTCATCCAAGACCATTAAACTGAAAACAGCATTATTGACAATAGTGTATTATCACAGGTTCTACACGTTTTTCTTTTTTCACCCAAACCAAGAAAATGTGATTATACATTAGGTTTTTCATGCTTTGTTGGATTGTTTATTCGCCTTCCACTAATGCTGTAGTTAAACTGAAAAATCACATCACTCATCTCAGTCTCTGATCCCTGTATCTGGACATGTAGTTGCGTGTTCTTGTGCACAAACCCCATTCTGTCCATGTTGAATTGTAAATATGTTTATTTGCTTTATTTATGTTTTGAGGCCGTGATCAATCCTTTTTGGGTTGGTGTTATTATAAATGTGCTTCATGCCATGAGCGCATTGGAATATGATGACTTCTTACAAGTCTAAATTTAATAAACTGTTCTATACCATTTGTACAGTTTTGTGTCCTTGCTGTGTAGTTTCTGGGTTGGTTTTGGGCTGCTGGGTCTTTTGGAAATTGTTAGGCAAACAGCCACCAAAGAGTTAAAACAACAAACAAACTAACTAATGCTTCAGTTAAACAATTTTTAAAAAAATAATTAATCTTGATTTTGTGCTAATTACAATTACTGTATGTGTATGAGATACCAGTATACACACAGCCTGAGTGAATCATGTATTTTTATAAATGTGTGACCCTGATACTGAATTGAGAAAGAAATTAAAGGTGACAAAATGAAAATGAAGTACAACAGTAATATGGAAAAGATTTAACATTAGACTAGAGATGGACCAGAAGACTTTATAGGGATAGTATGGGAATATTTTGTAATGTTATAAATGAGTGCAACAATACCATGCTGTATTATTTTGAACAATACACATGTACAGTATTTCACTTTAACGTAGACATACAGAATTTTTTTTCCCCACGGCAGAGCAGCCTTGTATAATTCAGTGGAGGAAAGCATAAATGTTATCTATGTAAATGCATGACATTAATTAAAGGCCATCCACCCACGTGATGGTAGTTATTATGGCTGGTTAGATTTCTGCTTGTGTTGAAAGTGGAAGACATACGTATGCTGTGAATTATGTGAGGTAACTGCTCTCCATGTCAGCCATGCAGTCTGTGTGCACATCTACAGAGCTCTGAGAAAAAGTCTTATTAGGGAAAAAATAAATGAAATCCCCTGTGTGTGTTCCATAGGTATGCAGAAGCTATATTATTAAAAGAGACCACATTTACTTGATATTCCAAAGTAGAAAATTTACACAATATTCCTGTTTCTAGATGAGCCGTTTTTGTTGACAAATTCTTAATCTTATCATAACTCAAAATGCACAATTTTCCATGTTTCTTTTTATAATCCAGATATAGTTTATTCAGTTGTTATGAAATTGACAAATTATTAATGAAAGCATTGTGCCTGTCACTGATGAAGACCACGAGAAGATGCAGAAGCTCCAGGAAAAGTTGGTAAGTCCATTTTAGTTATGATTATTTAATCAACATTTTCTAAGGTCAGCAATGAATTTTCACTCTTAACACTTATTTTGTTATTATTCAACGGCTACTGCTCAAATGAGTTACACAAACATGTTCCCCGTCAAAGCATTATGGGAGATGTATTTTGATACTATCTTTTTTTAATATAGCAAGGGTTTAAAATAGCCACATTGTACATATACTGTTATCTTAAATTGCTATATAATCCCAGTGTCATGTATCTTCTTTACAGAATAAACCATAGCAAAACATTTATAAGAAAGTATTATAGCAAAGAAGCTAACAAATGAGCTAACAGCTAGCTATTAAATGGGCGGAATTTCCGCTCTTTATTTTCAAAATAAAAGTTTTAACTACTGCGCTCTTCGCCTGCCCTCGGGTGCGCATTTCCGTTGACACAACGTCACTTCTGGATGTCAATATGCAGCTTGGTGCTTCGCTGGGAAACAGGACCGCTGGAAAGATGTAAAGGTACCAACCAGTGAAGACCAGCCTCGAAGAAGACACTAAACGCCTCCTACAGGGAAACAGTACCCTTGGTCCGATAAACGGAACCACTTCAGCGGGCAGCTTCGTTGTGTCACTATTTCCGAAACAGCAGAACGGCTGTTTCAAGGAGCCATCTTTTGTGAGAGAATGTACGGGGCGACGCGGTGGGCCTGCTCGGGCTCTGGCCAGGGCCGGAGCCTGCTGATGCTGACAACCGCGCTCTTACTCTCGGTTATTGTGTTGCTGTCTGGGCTGCCCGGCTTCACCGAGGCGAAGGAATGCGACAAACCGTGTATGAACGGGCAATGCAACAGCGCTACTGGGAACTGTGTGTGCTTCCCTGGCTGGGTTGGGGACCAGTGCCAGCACTGCGGAGGGCGATTCAGGTACACTGAACACACGGGCAGAATAAAGCTGCTTTTTATTACTGAGACATGGTGTGAATGCTGCCTGAGTTTGCTCTACTCTGTGTCAAATCTGTGCTAATGCGGAGCCCACATTGCTAGTGAAGAGATGGGGAGCCCTGCACACCTGTCTTTAAAGATGCAGGTGTCCTGCTATTACTAGTAGGCCTACTACTAATGCTGACGATAACATTGCCACAAAGGCACAGTTGTCCTGGATCAAATACGCGTTTGTAAAGATACTGAGTAGTGTATGTGATTGGGATGATAATGCTAAGGTGGAGGCTGTGTGGCTTACACCTGGCCATTATGAGGCCTCGGTAGCCTTTAATCCTCACTAGTGTCTCCGTCTTGTCATTCATTTACTCGGGTGTTCTGAGTAAATGTTCACAGTGTTCTGGCCAAACTAAGTAGCACCAGGTTTTATTCACATCGCTGAATGTTAAGGTGCTTCTCAGCTAGGCTCACCTGTCAGCTAGGAACCGTTTTTCTATGGCAGAGTTTCTCCTAACAACAGTTTTCTTTGTCTATATGCTGTCATTTTTTTAAATTAAATGTCCTGTTGATAAGATGTTATTAACAAAAGTGAAGAATTCCCAGAATGCAGTGTTCCCAGATGACAAGAATGCACTTAAAAAAAAAGCTGTTTGGCATTCTGATGCCTAAAATACTCAAGTAATTATCAGAAGTATGTTCCTATCCATCCATAGTTGAGCTAATCAATTTGGTACTTATCCCGCTCACTTTCAGTGCTTTCTTACAACCAAGCCAGGTATTTATTTCTGTTTATGCTATGCTGGGACACATGGTGAACTGGGTGGTAGTATCTGTGAGGATACATGAGGAGTGTTGACAGTGTCCCCTCTGCTAAGCAACAACCGAGGTGGAAGCTGCTGGAGGTCTGAGCTGACAGGCGCTCAGACTGTTGTTGTGTCAGGCCTGGAGGTAAGACTGTCTGGCTTCCTGACTCTTTGCTATACAGGTGTCAGAATAGTTATAAACCAAAGTGTCGGACCCACTTGAGTGTTCCGATAGCTGTCACCCACCAATAACGGGACAGTGTAGGACATTTACGTGCACTCACGGTTTTTACAGCGGAGCCATCGTCCTGGTCGAGCTCGGTGAAACATCTGAGAGGTGGGAGGAAGTTGACCATTTGATAAAACTAATAACACATCCGCTCTCACTCGCCCCCTTTCTGTCCACATCTATGGCTTTTTGTGTGGGTGCTCACCCTATTTTAAACGGGGAACACTGCATACTATACAGTGTAATGGCAAATGGAGTCGAAAAGGCATCAAGATGTTAGCTTTAATATTCAGTCACTTAGTGCTACACATCTTGTTCTCATGACTGGAGAGAAAATGAGGATTACACAGTTTTCCAGTTTACATATGACTGTGCCCTTTTGTGCTTCCCCCCACATGACATAAACATGCATTTAATTAGAAATAAACCCCTTTTCCCCCCAAATATGTTTTCCTTGGTAGACTCAGATTTGCTCTCCAACAGTAAAATTATACTTCTGCTGTCCTTCCTTTTAGTTGTTTATCAAGAAGAGCTTTGTCGGTCTATATGATGAACTAGCATGTTTCTTCCCGTTAGGGGTCGCCACAGCGAATCATCTGTTTCCACCTACAGTAACTCTGTTCTCAGCATCCTCTACTCTCGCCCCAACTAACTTCATGTCCTCTTTTAGCACATCCATATATCTCCTCGATGGCCTTCCTCTTGACCTCTTGCCTGGCAGCTCCATCTCCAACATCCTTCTACCAGTATAACCACTATCCCTCCTCTGCACATGTCCAAACCATCTCAATCTGGCCTCTCTGACCTTGTCCCAAAACAGCCGACCTGAGCTGTCCCTCTGATGTGCTCATTCCTAATCCTGTCCATCCTGGTCCCTCCTAAACAGAACCTCAACATCCTCATTTCTGCTACCTGCTAGCTCAGCACCTCAACATCCTCATCTCTGCTACCTGCTAGCTCAGCTCTGATACTCTGCTGTGAACTAGCATGTTTGTGCAGCTAAAATGTGTCCACTGGGGCTTGCCCTATGGCCAGGCCATGGCTGAATGTTTTTATTTTTTTTGTCCACAGAAATCGGTCTCGGCCCAGTAAAGTGAAGCTGGAACTGTTGACACATTAGCACAGTCGGTTTCTGAGCGCATCTGGACAGATGAAGTGGAGGCTAAATGGCTGCTACATGTGGCAGGGTTGAGTTCTTTCTTTATGAACTAACTTGTCCTGGTCGTGGTTAAAAACCAGAAGTCCGTTGCACTCTCATATCTGTTGTGGTTTGTCACTATCGGCGCTCCACTTCACTCTCTGTCACACAGCTGCTTCCTGGGTAACATGGGATTGTTAGCATGAAAGTCTAGGGTTCAAGTGGGTTGCACTGATGCTTATAAGTGATCATTTTTGCTATTGGTGAATAACTAAATTGTTATAAAATAAAGACCTGTGACAAGTTCCCAGAGTCAACTTACTGTTGCTTAATTGGTCTTAAAACTGCTGTAAAGCCAGAGGGGATTTGGTTTGTAGCAATATGAGAGACAAACTCCAGCTCTGCACTTTGGAGAAATGGGTGCCTATCAAACGTGAGGATGTGTTGCTCTCTGTTTGTCATATCACTGTAAACTGAATATCCTTGGTCTGTTGGCCAGACAAAAATTCAAAGAATTACCTCAGGCTCTTTATTTATAATGGGCACTGTATTTCCATGGCATATTGGGTATGCATATTAGGCATACTCCTGCTGTCTCCTCTGACCAAGTTACTGGCCCATAAAGCTGGAGTGAGGTAGTTTCTCAATACTGCTTTAGCACTGGCCACTGGGCCAGATGCAGAGGATGTATGTCTCTGTGGGGATTATTAAAGTCAAATTTAGTCTTCTCTTTCGACTGTTACAGCCACAGACCAGCACTTCGTTGTCTTGTTTCTATTCTAAAACTTATTCTGTGTAGAAAAGTGGAGTCTTTCTCCTGTGACAGTGCTGTTAGAGAGGTTGTGGCACTGCTTGTCTGCTGGAGGACTGAGAGTCTGACCCTGAGCATCACTGATAGCACAGTTAATATTTACAGTATAATGCTGCATTTGTTGCTGCTTAAAGTGCCTTAGATTTTGTGTTGCTTATCTGTCTACTTTATATTTCATTTGTATTTTGTGGCATTCATGTGGACAGCAAAGTAAGAATTTCATTGTACAGGGAAACACGTTTCCTAACTGTGCATATGACAAATAAACACTTGAACTTATTGCCTCAAGCCTTAGCATGTCTGTGCCTCAGTGCTGTCGTTGCTACGTCTCCCTGTCGGGCTAATGACCATTAAGTGGAGTGGTAAACGTACAGCTGTGTGATCCCAGATACGCCTGGAATCAGGCCTGTGTTGTTTTGTTAGCGCGGTCAAAGGGACGATAGTCTTTCGGGGAGAGCCAGCGGTCTGAGGCTGTGTTTAGCATACAGACAATGCTGCTATACAAGGCGGGGTGAATGCTGGTAAAAGCAGCTTTCTGTGGCAGGGTCATGCCAAGATGGAGTCCCAGCTTGCCATGTGGGCCAAAACCAACATGAAGAAGAGGAGGGTGGGGGTGGCACAAATGGACTATAGTTGCTTTATAGCAGAACATGGAGATTTTCTTTTTGATCTTAGGATATTTTGAACTTGGTTCTATGTAGCTACGTGTGTAACTTGTTCCTGTGAATCTCAGTAAGTCTGTCTCTTTAGGGCTCAGCAGTATGGTTGAAGTCATCATCACAATAATAATCTGAATATTGTCTTGATACATGTGCTGTAGCCTATATCATATGACAAATGTATGAAAAACATATAAAAACAATCAAATTGATGTTGGCTGGAATGGCCTACAGGCCGGTGACACATGGAAAGGTGAGAGGTGCTGGGCCACCGAGGCAAGGTGGTGATGATGATGATTGTGGTGGAGACGCTGCTCCAACATCTCCCCTAGCTGTTCACCTGGGCTGAGACCTGGTGACTGTGAAGGCCACAGCGTCTGATTCACATCATCTTCATACTCATCAAATTATTCAGTGACCCCTGATGTCCTGTGGACGGGGGCACTGTCGTCCTGGAGGAGACAGTTTTTCATTTGTCACCTGTCTGTACTGTGTGTTCCATGTTACACTTCTAGTCTATGTCCTATGTGCATCATTAACTCTTTGTTCACCCAAATTACAAACAAGCAATCGAATGTTTCTCTCCAGCCGTGGTTCCGTTGGTCAAGATTTGACCTTTGTTTCTGAGGCTTCTCCCTTCACCCCAGTACAATGAGGCTTGTTTGTGATGCTCACAGAATCAAAAAAATTACAGCATGAACATTTAAAAAGATCCAGCAGCACTGTCTCCTTCCAGAGTGTGTCTGTTACTCGGGACAATCCACAGACCGCATTGGAGCTATTTATTTGGTAGAAAATAGTTCCCAGGCTGCACTGTTTATAGAGAGATGGTGCTGTTGAAGTTTTTACAATGCAGTTTTCTTGTTTCCTCTAGTAAACAGTATTTTGTCAGTGTGTTTTATGCATTTATTAAAGAGGTGAGAGAGTTAACAGGAAGCAGGAGGATAGAGAGGTGGGGGAATGACAAGCAACAAAGACAAAGCTGTTTGACTTCATACCAGGGACTTGAAGCTTATGTTTGGTTTATTAAAGCCCCAGACCACTGGCCAGGACATAGTTCATGGTATCCCCCCCCACTCTATTGAACGCCATAGATGAAATTTCATTCACCTCTGTTGAACTGGAATGGAGACACATATCTCAGGTCAGAGTCTCAGAGTCTCTGCACAGTAAACGGAGCTACCTGATACCACTATAGGTAAATGAGTTGGGTGAGCCAACCTTTCAGTTTCATTTTGAAAGCAGCAGTTCACTTGGTCATTATAATATTATAATACCTACTTGTTTTAACTTCCTTTTTCACCTCAGGAAGGCTGTCTGGGGAACACGTTGGCAGAATGACTCTAATGGTAGTGGTGGAATTTCTAGATTGATGTAAAAAAAAAAAAAATGTTTGTTCTCTGCAGTCTGTAGCCTGTACCTGTAGCTCCTGATGTTCATGAGGCTGGTCTCTGTCCGATGTGCATGATCTGTGGTTATGTCTACAAAAGCCAGCGTTGTCCTTCTGGACACGTGACTGTGCTTCGTAATGAGTATGAGTATGAGATGGAGCTTTTTGCCGACTTCAGTTTGTTTTTAGTAGGATCAGGGTTCTGAGCCACTTGTCTCATTCAGTGGAAAGGAGGGGTGAATGAATTCCTTGTCCAGGCCACGTAAAGCCAATGTAACCCTCAGACATATGTCACTATCCTGGCACTAGCTCTGACTCCCCCAATTTCTAATGTGGATTCTAGTTCAACAGAAATTACACACATGCCAGTAAATCTTTTAAACATCTCTTTTCCTCAGATACACTGTTTTGTACTAGTTTGATATTAGCTTTTCAGGTTTACAGCTTTACAGTTTTCTGAATGTATGAATTAGTCATCATCCATCCTTCAGCATTGTCTGGAACCTGTTTGAAGGCTAACCTCGCCTTGCTAACGGCCCCGCCGAGCGGCCGGCCTGCCTGCCCCCTGCACAGACTGATGCGCCGCCTTCTGAGATGGTTTTGTTTATACCTGTACACAACTGTTTAAAAGATCCAAGTATCAGCACAGATATGTTGAAGAGTGGCATCTGTAAACTGCACTCAACATGTCTGTGACGTTCAGTATCAAAGGGAGTTGTGTTGGTGCAGATGAGGCGGATCTGCAGGCTCTCAGCAGACAGATGTGATGTATTTTAACGCTGATCAAAGAACGCTTTTGAACGTTACACACTGGTCTTGGTGCAGCTGTAACTTGTGCAGAAGGTGTGAAATCACAGTTTCTGGGAAAATTGCAACATCTAACAATTTATGAAATATTAATCACACAGTATCCCTGACTGGTAGCTTCATGAGCATGTTGGGCTGCACAGCCTTTGCCGATCTATTTTTCAGCTCACAGCTCTCCTCTCCCATGGCTGCTGCTGCTGAGGCGCCTTCTATCATGTAATGTCAGTGTAGTGGTTGACTGTTGTGGAAGAGCAGCATGAACAAGGGAGGGCAGCTTATTTATTTTTGAACATCTGGTGGCTCTTCGCTCCAGGACATGTCTCTTTAGTGTTCCACACTTGACCTCAGGGTTTACACGAGCTGCTCCTGATGTGTCCAGACTAATGAGCTACAGACATCACAGCATGCCCAAGAAATTATTTTGACATCAGGGTCAATTTCTTTCTACTGATGCACAAAATGGTGTGACGGCCACCACTCTGAATTGCAAAGGGATGAAACAAAAAACAGGTAATTTCCCCCCAAAATATCCCCTAATTGATTTAAAATCGCATAACGGCAGCTTTTATATGTCTGCCCAGACAGTCTGGGGGAGGGGGCCTTTTACCTCTGCAGCGTTTCCACTCTGAGCGTAGCCTTTTCCCCTCCAGCCTGTGCTGCTGAACAGGGCTGTTGTTGCCTTTGAATGAGGAATCGTGTTTGCTCTGCTCTCATGCTGCACCACTTTACCATTTTCAGACCACTTGGCTCTGCTGCAGGGATACTGTTTGCATGAGAAGGAGCTGGTGTTGATATCACTGCAAATGTCAGGCTATGCTCATATAAATGTGCATCTAATGACAGGCACCTGGCCAGCAGGATTATCCTTCTTCTGCGCCTTCTGTTTAACATAGTCTTTATTTCAAAAGTGTAGTAAAACATAGGACTCAGAAATGGACCGATTTGCCCAAGAGTCCTCTAATTTTCATTGACTATAAATCACATAAAGTTTGCCGTATGGCACACCTTACACTTACAGATTTATTGACCAACTTTGAAGAAATGTATTCTTTTCAATAGTTTTACTATGGTTTGAAAATAAACCCATTTGCAGGCGGGGATCTCCCTGTAACCACACAATTAAAACATAGTGTTTGAAAATAAAATAGACAGCGTTTTTGTAACTGTTTGGCTGTTTGCACACAATTTGTTGCTAGTTCAACAACAGCTGCTCTTCCTACAGCCCATCTGTGCATGATTTGGGGTAACCAACCCTTTAATTATTGTGTTAGTGGTGACACCGATTAAAAAGCACAAATTCTAGGTTCATATAACGATGTTTGGGTCATCACTCTTGTCTCTTGTTACTTGTCACTCTTGTTAGTAGTAGCAGCAGTAGTAGTAGCACTAATAGCACAGTATGCTTGGTGCTACTAAAAGGCCTGAACAGGCAGCAGTTTGAGATGCTTCAGGGGGTCGTGGTGCGTCGGTTCAGGAGAGCCTCTCGGCTTCTGAGGGAGCGCTGTTGTTCTGCTGTCTGGGAGAGCTTAGTGCGCCTCCAAGCCCCGGCTGTATTAACACTGAGAGATCTGGAATTACAGCGTTAGTGTACTCACTGGGCAACTGTTGACACCTGGCATGTAAAAATCTGGGTGAAACTGCTCCCTTAAAACACTTAGCAGTACAAACAGTGAGCCAGCAGTGTTCAGCGGAGCCTGGTGTGTCAGTGTGGAAGGTCAGGGGAGAAATGATCTGCTCTGCTAGGCTGAGCTGATAAACCTTTCTTTGCAAAAGCTGCTGAGGTAGAACAAGAGTGTTGCAGTGTCATGTCATATGTTTGGCCTGTAAAGTTGTTGTTAACCTAACAACACCCTCGGCCTTGGACCTTGAGGCCCACGCAGCTGGGGCTTCTGCCCTGCGCCTCGCAGCCATGGGAACAAGCTTCAATAACAGGAAGTTGCAACATACTTGTTATTTTCTTGTTTATTATACTTGTTTATTCACAAAAACTTAATTTCCAACACACAACAGGGGTCTTTGTAAAAGTCCTATGTATAGATTGTAGCAGTTAAAAAAAACAAAAAAAAACCCTTTTCATTTGTGAAAGAATAACGCCCTGGTCTTGACCTGGGACCAGAATTGGTCATCCATACTAAGTTGAGACAATTTAATACTTTGACAAAAGCCTTACTTTAGGTTCTTGTTGTTTTCACTATGCAGAAATCTTTAACTGGTTCCTGGAGCTGACGAGGGGAGGAGCGTGCTTTCTGCAGCTTTCACAGTAGACTTCAGTGTGAAACGCTGCCGAGTGACTGTTTTGGAACAAGGCTGTGACTGGGTGTGTTAGCAGAGTCATTGCACCCTGAGACCTACATCAGTAATGATACAATCTCTGACTACATCTAAGTGCCCCCTGTGTAATTCAGCTCCTCTCTGCTGCTGTGTCATCAAGCTGCAAGTGATAACAGGCTGGGCATTGTACTGTACTATTAGAGTGTTTGCAGCCGCCCGTCGTGGTGTCGGCCATAGGTAACAATTTGCTGTAGAGGTTTAATCATTCTCACGATCTGAACTGTCCTGTTTGCACCTTGCTCAACCACTGACAATGTAGTAATAAAAAATGAGATGGTGCTTATCTGTACTCTCTCTGCTCTGCTGACTGGCTCTTATGTAACAATATTATGTGTAGTCTTTTTTTTGTGGTGCCACTTCAGAACATTCTTAGAAATTACAGCTATAACCTGAATCTTTTAATCAATTTTTTAAGATTTAGGTAAAGACTAGGCCAAGACTAGACTAGGAGACAAAATGTGTGACTGCAGGCGCTGCCATCTTGTTTTTGTGACGCATTTTGCAACCTGATTCTGCATAGTAACGTAGAAATAAATCATTTCATTGAATAGTTTAGAATGGAATGAAGTTGATTTTCACTTTAGCAGTTTGAGAAATCAAAGCTGTTGATGGGGATGAATTTCATATGCAGCTATTTAGCTTTTTATCTTGGGTTTAAATCAGGACGCATATTGAAAGTTGTTGCGAAAAGCAGTAATAAGCTTAGTAATCTCTGCTGTAGAAGATCCAGTGGTGCTATCAGTTCCTTCTGCTGCCAGACTCGGAGAAGAGGACACAGTTTCCAGGATTTCAGCTTGTCTAGAGTAAAATGCCGCATCTTCATCTGTGGGCGGCACAGCTTTGTGGTGGGTAGCGCTGTCGACTCACAGCAAGAAGGGTTCGAGCTCTGGCCGACCCGGGGTCTTTCTGTGTGGAGTCTGCATGTTCTCCCTGTGCCTGCGTGGGTTCTCTCCGGGTGCTCCGGCTTCCTCCCACAGACCAAAGACATGCAGCTTAGGATGACTGACGGCTCTAAATAGCCCATAGGAGTGAGTGTGAGTGTGTGTGTGTGGTTGTTTATCTACATGTCAGCCCTGTGATAAACTGGTGACCTGTCCAGGGTGGACCCTGCCTCTCGCTCAGTGTCGGCTGGGATTGATTCTAGCACCCCGCAACCCTATTCAGGAATAAGTGGTAGATAATGGAGGGATGGATCTTCATCTGTAACCTTGTGTTTTGTTTTTTTCCTCCTCTGTGCTTTCTTTCAGGTTGACAGGGCCCTCTGGTTATCTGACAGATGGACCAGGAAACTATAAGTACAAGACCAAGTGCACGTGGCTCATTGAAGGACAGTAAGTGCAATGCAGGTCAAACACCAGATCAGGACAGGACTCTGCAACAGTTCAAGAGCTGAAAATCTTTATGACACCGACTGAATTCCTCAATTAGTTCAGAAAATGTTAAAGCAGTAGTATGGTACAGTTTAAATAGCACAGAGCACATTATAAATAGTGATTCAGTCTCTCTCTCTCTCTCTCATCTAATTTCATTTCAAATCCAGTTTTCAAACATCTTTGCTGCTGATACCGTCCTGGGCAAAAAAGCCTGCACATCTGTACTCTTAAGTGTCCTGAAGACACACCACATAAAACTAATGCTCTCTTATTGATCTCATCCACTGAATCAGCTTGAGCCATTAAGATAAAAGGCTAAGGAAGGGTTCCTGAAACCTTGAGACCATTGGAAGATGGATTGAGAAACCTGAAGCTGCAACTCAGTATTTCAGGAGTGCTCATAATGACTGTTTGGAGCACAGTCTACACTGGCAATGTACAGTGTCCAGAAAATGATGGATGAAAATTAATGGCAAAGTAACTACCAGAGATTCAATACTCCTCCTCTATCATTGCAGTCAGCATAAACACACCAGAGAGTATCGATTTAGAGCGAAGATTCTTAATTTTTCTGGCTGCCAGCTTTTCCAAACCTTAAACTCTTTGATTACATTTTCACTTTAGGCTTGTAGCCAGCATTGTCAGTGATGGGGATTAACCATGCCCTCTCAGGAGGTCACACACTTTTGTTCACTTCAGCCTAAGTGTCTTTGTGGCAAGGTTTTGAACTTCTGCCCTTCTTATTCCTGGACGGCCTCTCTAACCCCCAACCTTCACCTTCTGCTTTCATTACATACTAATGGCACATTTATATGCTGTCTTTAGACCTTGGCTCATTTTTAGCAGGAGGTTAATGCAGTGGCACGTGCACTGTATGTATCAAAATGACAGAATACTTTAAAGGGGGGCTTCATAATCCCCAGGCATAAAATCACTAGAAGAATGCTATGCGTCTTTCTGCCACTCTCAAATGGACCTCGGTGGTATTCCTAAAGTAGAATGAGGTTGTTTTTTTTTTTTTTGTTTTTTTTGTTATGTTTCCCTCAGTGAGTCTTTACTTTTGATTCATTATTTAGCAGTCACGAGTCTGCTAATCGAACCCCGGGGCTGCTGCTGTTCCTCACTTTATTTGGCTGCCAGGCACAGAAGGAGTGAGTCACTGCTTCCCTTTAAAAAATAAATTTGAGGAGAAAAATGTGACCATTCATAACATTTCATGCACATCTTGTGCCCTCATCGTACATGCTCTAAATGGGCCTTTGTCTTTCCTCCCTCCTCTTTTGAATGATTTCATTTTGCAACCTTGGCCAGAGCTGAGGCAGTTTTAAGAAGTTCATGAATGTCTGCAATTAGAAAGTGATTAAACAAGCTTGTCTTTCCTTTTTTTTTTTTTTTTTTGCTGCCCTTTGCTGTAAAAAAAACTCATCCATTGAAGATGGTTTAATCATTTTCAAAGTGGATTCTTGTTTAAAGTGCATTACAACTTAAACATCTGGTATTTACTTTGCTGTACATTTGGCACAAAACACAGGGGATTAAAACATATTTAGATGAATATCTGACTCATTTCCATTTTCTTTGGTCATTTATTTTGTGATTTCACGCAAACATAGAGAGCCAAAGTGGGAACCTGCCACCACACAAATGGATATAAAACTTTGTTGCAGGTGGTGAATGTTCCAACCATATAATTTGGTTAATTATCCTCCTTTTATGGTCATAACATCCCATTTATACTGCTCATGTAAGGCAAGGCAAGTTTATTTATAAAGTACATTTTCATACACAAAGGCAGTTCAAAGTGTGTTTGGGTGTTGCATTTTAAAAACCAAGTGGATTTATTAGAAATAGTTTTTCTCCTTGACCGTTGATGTTAATAAGTTGTAAAGTGATTTTAAGACTAACATCAGTTTACAGTCACTAACCCACAGTGACATTTTTACAAGTGTATTAAAATCCAAAACTGTTTGATATGATGACATAAGAGGACTTTTAAAGGTGCAACTCTTAGGGTAAAGCAACCTCAGACCCAGACAGACATTCTCATGGTCTTCCTCTGTGCGTTTTTCAGGCCCAACACCATACTCCGATTACGGTTCAACCACTTCGCCACCGAGTGCAGCTGGGACCACCTTTATGTGTATGATGGAGATTCCATTTATGCCCCGCTCCTCGCTGCTTTCAGGTATGTCTGCTGTGGATTTGGCTGTTGGTTGGTTTGATGAAGGTCTACAGGAAGCCGAGGTGTGGGCTGGATTGTCTCAGGAGGAGTCTTATTTATTTGATTAAGTTTTTTTTCTCCTCTGCCTCTGTTTCTTTGTCCCTTTTCTCTCTCACTCATTCTTTACTCCCCCTCTCTTTTTTGTGTTTATTACCAGACTCAAAACGTCCCTCCATTCTCCTGTACATGTCGTGTGTCCATGTTCCATGTTTTGTCATGTGACCGTGCTGTTCTGTGTTGCAATAAAGAAACAGGTTTATGCTCTCGCTTTCTTTTTTCTATTCAAATATTAATGCAAAACTTTGGTTTGAGTATCTAATTCTCTCCCTCAGAAGTTTCCACTTACTTTTTGGCAGGAAAGCCTCAGAAACTTAACTCGGTTCATGTGATCTGAAAGCTCACCATTGCATCATTGAAGCTTTGCATTTTTACATAAGCAAATAAAGGCTGATAAATGACAATTAAGGTCGACTTTTCTGTTGTTGCTGCAGTGGGCTGATTGTTCCTGAGCGTTACGGGAATGAGACGGTTCCTGAGGTGGTGTCTCACTCCGGCTACGCCCTGCTGCACTTCTTCAGTGATGCTGCCTACAACCTGACAGGCTTCAACATTTCCTACAGGTGAGAGAAGCACAACATCAAAATGGTTTTTGTTACCAGGCTGCATCTTAAAAAATAGCCAAGGAAAAATGGAGCTAATGTGAGTTTTTAATTGAATGTTCATCATTAAAACAGCCAAAACGAATACCATGTGGTGATACAATACCACTGGACTTTCCTTTGCCTTTTAAAATTTTGCTGCTAATCCTCTACAGTTGCTTTTGTGTCTGTCACCTGTGTTCATGATCGTGTCAGTCATTCGATCGGAGTATCTACACTGTGACAGATATGTTGATCCTGAGATGAGAATCTCAGTACAAATCATATTCATTTCACTTGCTGGTGAGATGGATTTGGGTGAAGGGCCCACTTCACCCCCTTTCTCAGCACATGATGACACATAAATCCTGTCACTCTCTGCCTGATTCAGCCAGCTGGCATGACTGGTTGACAGCATTTTAAATAAGAGGATCACGTTGGGGTGCAGTCTACAGCATGTTTTTGTTGGATCATCTTCTACTATTTGGGCACACCGTGGCACGTGTTGGTAAGGCAGCTACAGTCAGCATACTCAGTACCAGCTGTCTATGTGAAAACAATGCAGTAATTTAAATCTTACAAACAAGTAAAGTAGGATATTTGACCACTGCTGTTGCTACTACGAAATGGCAAATTTTGCTTCATAAGCCATATGTCTGAATTTCTCTCTAAATTTTCATTATTTTTAATTTTTAAGGTTCTCAAGTTCTCAGTGATCAGTTTTCTAAGAAATTTAAATGGACATTTTTAGGTAAGAAAATTTAAAGTGAAATCCAACACCAGGCTGCTCAGATGGGCAAAAATCAGGAAAGAAGTCAAATCAAATCAAATCAAATCAAATTTTATTTGTATAGCGCCAAATCACAACAAAAGTCATGTCAGGACACTTTACAAAGTAAGGTCTAGACCTTACTGTTATCAATATTATTACATAGGGAAAACCCAACAAATCCCCCTGAGCAAGCACTTGGCGACAGTGGGGAGGAAAAACTCCCTTTAACGGAAGAAACCTCCGACAGACCCCGGCTCTTGGTGGGCGGCCTTCTGCCTCGACCGGTTGGGGTGAGTGGATAGAGGAGAGACAAAAGAAGAAAAGC
>NW_018127944.1:1005203-1017946 GCF_001952655.1 Monopterus albus | reverse complement strand
ATGGAGCCTTGTTATTAAGGGCTTTGTATGTTAGGAGAAGGATTTTAAATTCTATTCTGAATTTTACAGGGAGCCAGTGGAGAGAAGCTAATATGGGAGAGATATGATCTCTCTTGCTAGTTCCTGTCAGTACTCTGGCTGCAGCATTTTGGATTAACTGGAGGCTTTTTAGGGAATTATTGGGACATCCTGATAGTAAAGAGTTACAGTAGTCCAGCCTGGAAGTAACAAATGCATGGACCAGTTTTTCAGCATCACTTTGAGACAGGATGCTCCTGATTTTTGCAATATTGTGCAGGTGAAAGAAGGCAGATCTAGAGACTTGGATTTTGTGTGATTTAAAGGACATATTCTGATCAACGATGACTCCAAGGTTCCTCACAGTAGTACTGGAGGCAAGAGCTATGTCATCTAAAGTAACTATATGATTAGACAGCAGATTTCTAAGGTTTTCAGGCCCAAGCACAATAACTTCAGTTTTGTCAGAGTTTAGAAGTAAGAAGTTGCAGGTCATCCAGGCCTTTATGTCTTTAAGACATGCTTGAAGTTTGACCAGCTGATCTGATTCATTTGGCTTCATAGATAAATATAACTGAGTATCATCTGCATAGCAATGGAAATTTATGTTGTGCTTCCTGATAATATTGCCTAAAGGGATCATGTATAAAGTGAAGAGAATTGGGCCTAACACAGAGCCCTGTGGAACGCTGTGACTAACGTCAGTTTGTGTGGAACATTTGTCATTGACATGAACAAATTGAAATCTTTCTGATAAATAAGATTTGAACCAACTTAGCGCAGTTCCTTTAATCCCAATAACATGTTCAAGTCTCTGCAGTAAGATGCTGTGATCAGTGGTGTCAAAAGCAGCACTGAGATCTAAGAGGACAAGTATGGAGACAAGTCCTTTGTCCGAGGCTAGGAGAAGATCATTGGTGACTTTCACCAATGCGGTTTCTGTACTATGATGGACTCTAAATCCTGACTGAAAATCCTCAAACAAGTCAGGGTGATGAAATCAGACTTTATCACCCAGGCTGCCTACCTACTAAGTAATTAAACTTGCATGGAATGGATCAGGCTGCTTTCTTGTCAGGTGGCGTTCTGTCAGTGACACAGTCCAAGGAAATCAATTTGAGATGAATGACTGGAAATCTGATGCTTTGTTAGTAGTAGGAAAACGATATCTGCTAATGGACCTGTGTGTCCACATTAACTTTACTGTCCATCTGTTGACCCTTTTTTCTGTAGTAGCCATTGTAGAATAAATATTTATATATTCTTCAGGTCTTTTTAGGGTTAAGTTTGACCTTTTGTTTCCTCCTGGTTTAGACCACAATCTCCCTCTTGCATAGTGTCTTATTTTGAGCTAAATAAAACTTTCTGTACCCTCAGATAGATGGATAAACTAAACTCAACATACTATTCAGTTTTATTTGTATAGCACCAATTCACAACAACAATCATGTCTGGGCAGAGTCCAGAGTGTGGACCTTACAGTATCATAGGGAAAACCCAACACATCCCCCTTGAGCAGCACTTGGCGTTAGTGGGGAGGAAAAACTCCCTTTAACAGACGAAACCTCCAACAGACTCTGGCTCTTGGTGGGCGGCCTTCTGCCTCAACCGGTTGGGGTGAGTGGATAGAGGAGAGACAAAAGAAAGCATCGGGTCACAACAAACAAACACGTGGTCGGTGACTGGACATCACAAACATACTGCTCCGGATCCAGGGCTACCTGCAGAAAGGTACAGGGGGAGAGAGAGGACACAAAGGTAATGGTGGCATAAAAACAAAATGGAGAGGAGTTCATGGGAGGACCCCCAGCCTAGATACACCAAACCAAACATATTCTAGAATGCACGTAGACACCACTACATGGGCACAAATGAAGGTCATCCTGTTGACCAAAACCACTGGTATGGTTAAATATGCTCAGGGGCAACAGGACGGCCCAGGCACCCTGTTCACTTGCAGTTACTAAGATGGTTGTCAGTCATTTCCTTGTTCAGCCACACTGGTCGATATGATCCTATGAAATATTGCAAGACATAACACAACATGCTAAGTACCTTTCTACTCTTGGTCACTGTGCTGCGATTACATTGAAAATATTAATAACAAATTTTAGAACAGAATATTATAGCAGCCTAACTATAAGCTTTATCAAAAAAAGGAATGAGTCAGAAGGAGCCAAACTGTGGTTATTTTGTGCAAGCTGCTTGGCTGGCCAGCATAAAAGGGAACAGAGTTCTGAAACCAAAGGGGAGTCTGTCCATGCCAAACATCTTGAAATTGGACTGAGACACACAGAGTAGGATGAAAGTGAGGAGCCCCCGGGCCCCTGTCTTTGGTGTCTGGGAGAGGTGGAGGAGCCAAAACATTATGCCGCTGAAGGAACATAAAAGAATGATGAGGGTCCTTTATGTCGCCTCCCTCGCTCCCAAACGTGTTTGTCTTCAAGAGGGAAGAACTAACATCTCACCGAGACTCTTGCTTTGATGGATAATGTGTTGTCATGGAGTTTAGTCTTTGGCTTGTTTGCTCTTGTTATAGAAAACATTTGGAACATTTTTTTTGTCTTGCACACAGTTTGCAGTGTTATTCAATCTTAGCACTGCTGTTCCCATTGTGCTTTGGGTGATGCAAATGGGTATAATGCTGTTATGATGTCACCTGTAGTTCTCACTTCCACCCTACATACAATGTGTTCAAACAGTGCTTTTCTTGCAGTTGGTATGGTAGAAATCAATGTACCTTTCCCTTTTGTTTAACAGGAAAGGAGCTGCCAGTAGACGTCAGTCACACAGTTACTCTGGAAAGCTACTGCCAGTTAAATATCAGAAGAAGGAAGCAGAATGTTTTTCCAAACATTTATTACTTAGCATTTGTTTTCCAAGATCTCGGAGAAGTTTTTCATTGTGTATTGCATTATTGGACGCCGGAGCTTTAACACCAGCACAATTAAAAATGCATATAGATGTGTATCTGCAACAGATGTGAGATTTCATGTAACTGTTGCTCTGATTTCAGCGGTACATGTATGTACATATTGTTTGACTTGGGTGTGACTCTGAGAAGAGGAGGTTTGATTGTTGGCACAAAATACAAACAGAAGAGATAAATATACAACAGAAATGACAGTGGAGAGTAGCATAATATACAACAGAAATGACAGTGGAGAGCAGCACCGTTGCTGTTTCACTGCAGACTGGGTGTTTGGCATCTGCTCTTCAATGCCTGTGTTGACTTTGTCTGCTAGTTACCTCAGCCTCAAGCTTGGTGCTGTTTGTGTGCAGGCAGCTCTCCGAGCAAAGCGTTGAGGCAGGCACTGATGAGTACGTACGACGCCAATAACAGTACATTCAGCTGTCTGAAGGGCAGTGTTGCATGTCTTAGCTCCAAGACTGGAGACAGCTGAAACACTCCTTGCACAAAAGCAGACACAACCCTGTTGTCAAATGTTCCTGAGGTTTTATTCAGTCTCTATTGCAGTAAAAAAAATTTGAATCCTAGTTTCTTCTTCTTTCTTCCTCTCTTCTCCCTCCTAGAGTGAACACATGTCCCAACAACTGCTCTGGCCATGGCGAGTGTCGTGTGGAGAACTCCACTGGTTCGGTGCACTGCGAGTGTGAAGCCAACTGGAAGGGAAAAGCCTGCGATGTCCCCTGCTGCCTGGCCAACTGCAGCTACCCAGAGCGAGGTCACTGCCAGAGCAAGACCTGCATCTGCAAGACGGGATGGCAAGGTGAGCTGGCACTGCCTCGGCTGCCAGGGATGTGACATCACTGTCTCATTCCACGGTGTCATCAGGTTGTTCTCTGCAGGCCCACGCATGCCAAACTCTCCTCAGTGACTAAAATAAGCTTGTGTGTGCAATGTGTTTACTTGCCTGTGCAGAATGAGCAGTGGCTGTGCTGCCAGGGATGGGTAAATTGTAGTTTTAGCTGCCAAGATTGTTAATACAGGATTTTCATGGAAACACAGCATGTCTCTTTATTTTCAGTGCTATTTTATGGAGTAGGTGTGGTGCTTTTACCAGGACAAAGCTGTTGGATCACAGACAAAGTAAAAAGTGATTTGGTCGGACGGAGAAACGTGACGTACTACAGACCATATAATTAGCCTGGTTCCAGACCTTTGAATCCCCACTGAGGTGTCTTGTTCTGCAATTTATATAGAATGAATGAAGTGAAACAAAATGTCTGTACAGTATGAGTGTCAGGTTAAACAATCTGATTAAATACCCAGTGTGCCACCCCCTTAGAACCACTGAAATAGCTGTAGGATGCATCTCACGAAGTTAAAAACATAACAGAGAGAGAGAGAAGTGTGTTTTAGGTTTTAATGAAGGAGAGGGTTGATGACTGAACCCTGCCTTTTGACAGTCAAGTAGATTTTGTACAAAATTAAGGTGAATCCCAGATGTAAAGAGAAACATTTTATCAAAATATTGCTGAGAAAGTCCTTTTGTGAAGTCTAGGGTTAATGCTTGTATGTGAAACCGCCTATCAAGTCACAGACCACTAAGAAATCCTGCTGACTCCACAAAACAAAGTGGTGGCTGGTTTACTGTGCTTCACTGGACAAAAAACTATTTTCACAAAAAGCACTGTAATGATTTGCTTCAACATTTTTTTTTGACCCTACGTTTTAGACATGGATGCCATGTTGTGACCCAACTAAGTTTTATTTAACTTTTTTTTTATTTAGCATTTTTTAATCAGTGTCCAACAATATTATATTAAGTAGATCAGAGCTTTCCAGCCACTTTCTTTAAAACATACCCTGGAATAAATGGTTAATGTCCATCCACTGCAGCTGGGCATTAAGCAGCTCCAGTGAAGCAGCTGGCAGCTATTCAAGAGTGTTACTGACTTTATCCATCCAGATTTGACCTGTTTACCTGGTGATTCGACCCAGTGCCTCTTCAGTTTTAAGCCTCCACCCCAGCATCCATCTGCAGAAACACGACAGGCTTCAGATAAACTTTTTTTGTAGATCGGCTTCCTCGTTGTTTTAGTTGCGTCGTGAATATTGAATCTTTTTATTTGACATTACTGCATCCTTTTTGAATCAGACCATATGGGCCTTCTAACCGCTCTATTAGTTCTTAAACAGCTCCACTGCGCCGCTCTACATAAGCCGAGATAACGGCTTAATTTAACTGCAGTTATATCACCAGCTCAGTGTGCTCACAATCTAATTACCAAAGCTGAGGGAGTTGGGAAACAGGCTGGCATTTTCTTTAGCCTTTATTACCCTGTCATGGTGTTTTTGCTAAGGAATAGCACGCTTAGTACACTTGTAGTCTGTACTGCCAACTTTCAAATGAACTCATTTTCTACACCAACCAGTGCGAATGCATAGACAGATGCCTGTTTAGTCAAGCCAGGCTTGCATTTAATCGCTCTTTCACAGATGTCTAGCCTTCAACAAATTACATCTTTAAAACAGGCTAAGGCTGCATGTGTTTTATTTATGGAGACACCAAGGTGCAAAGGTAATTTTGTTTGCTCAGCGAGGCATGAGTCCGGTTTAAGAGGGATCTTTTTCCACTGAACAAAACAAAGGAGAATGGGTACAGTGGCCTTGATTGTTCTGTCACACGGGCACATCTGCATTGTTGATTTACCTCCTGGTTCTGCTATATGATGCGAGTGTTGGCACTAATTCAGTGGTAAATATTATATTCCAGGCAGGTTTTTTTCTGTGTCTCTTGGCTGGTTTGAAGGGCAAACTGTAGAGGAGCAGGATCAGCAAACTGTCCTGAAACCCCAGCATAACCTGTGTGATTCAAAACATTGACAGGATAAGGCCGATGTTTCTATTTCTGACCTGGCAGTTGTTTGCCAAATGACTTTTCACAATCTTTTCCCTTCATTCAGGAGTAATTCCGGTTTATGCTGGTGTTATTGTTCTTGTCCAGCAACAGGGGAAGGCAGCTTTGACCTGGAGCCATGTGACTTTAAACAGCCATTCCACTAAATTTGCGTTAAAGAAATGATCAAAGAATGTGTAAATCTCACTATTTAAAGCCTCTATAGCTTATCAAATTTTCACTCCATAGCTGATTAGCTTTTATTTCAAAAGCAATATGATCTGCATTCTAATGCTAAAGTACTCCACACCTTCTTAATCAGTCTATTATCTGAAGGAAATGCTTCTTTAACCTCTCTGCCATTTCTTTCACATCTTGCTCATAATTCAAGAGATGAAATCAATGACGGATTCACTTTTTTTTCACCCACACAGTCACGGAGTAGATGGCCCCTGTTTTTTGTTTTCTCTACTTGGCTGCAGGAACTTAAAGTTTCATGATCACATTTTCACAGGCTCTTACAGCTGAATCAGTGTGGTGGCATTTGTCTCTGTAAAGGTGGTCTGTTCTTCTGTTCCACTAAAGGGCTGAGGCTTATTTATCATAAGTGCAAAAACTAATCCCCAAGTCATTTAGTTTCTTGCGGGGCCCTGGCTCTGTGGCTTTCTTTCCTCCTCAGGTCCAGACTGTTCTGTCATGGTGCCAGCCAACTCCTCCTTTTGGATCCGGCATGAGTATACCGAGCCCGAGCTGGCCAGAGCTTCCCACAAGGCAGTGGTGGACCAGGGGGTCATGTGGGTCATCGGAGGCTATGTCTTCAACACCTCTGACTATCACATGGTCAAAGCGTAAGTACTCTCCACTGTGAGCATCTGCACTTTTTAGTCATTTGGCTGTTGCTCTCATCCAAAAGAACTGTGAGACAGGAGTCCTGCTGTTGCTATGCAACTGGAGCGAATGGGTTTTTAACACACGCAGTCTCTGTTGAAAACATTAAAATAATTTTTAGCCAGTTATACTGAGTGCTAAAGTAGTACTTGCCCGTCAGTGTTGGCAGTAAGACGCCACAAAACTTCCTGTTTGTTGAAAATCAACAAAAACAAAAAGAACAGCTGTGTGTTGGCCACAGAGCGAAGGATGTAATTAAAAGCATAAAATTACAGGATAGACTGGTGCTCCTCACCCTGAACTCCACCCAGGAAGATCACACTTATTCCCTAGGCTCATGTTTTGGTTTTATGGGGTGCTGGCAGACCAAGGACTTTTTATTTCTGCTCGGGGTGTATTGCCCAAGACTGTAATAAAGGAACATTCTGCCAAATTTTTACCACTCCTGCTGGTCACCTTGACATAGCTGGATTGGGCAATAACATAAACCCCCTCCTGTAAAGATTCATCTTGCTCCTGATGTAGCTGCAGTGTGACAAGCATGTTGAGAGCAGTGGCTCCCTGCAATATGTGAAGACCATTCGACTTGGCTTTTTGATACAATAAGTACTTCAGGGGTAGGTTTAAAGAGGAAATTAGACTTTGGAGCCTTGATTGAGGCATGTGTTGTATACTGACACACCAAAGACTTTGTTATGTGGCACTATAAACACACAAAACACTTAGGTACGGCTGTGGAGGCAGTTAGTAGCTTTACAGGAAGATAAGGATAACCCATATAAAATATTAAAGTTGCACCACCCAACATCCCATATGTGCAGCTCTATGTGGCAAAAAGAATGAATGAGAGAGTTCAGCATTATGGAAGATACATGAGTTAGCCCGTTAGCTTAGCTTTAAATTAAGACATGGGCAGACAGCTATCCTAGTTGAGCCAGAAGGAAATTCATCTGCCGGCATCTACCGGTAATATGTTAATTGAATAATCCATACAAAATCTAAATGACTCTTTTTGATTAGATGGTGGGATATGGTCTGGATTAGTTCTTGGCCAAGGTTTGATTTCATGGATTCCTGTCATTGCTGTAAGGTTGTTGGGACACCAGCATTGTCCCCATTTACAGTCCTTGCACTAAACTAAGCTAACTGGGTGCTGGTTCCATCTTTATATTTAACAGATGATATAGGAGTGACGTCGACCTTCTCGTATAACTCTCACTAACAACACCAGCAAGTGTATTTCCAAAAACCTTAATGATTCCCTTTTAGCTGTTTAATCATGTGGGACAATGTCAATAAATTAAACTAACAACACTCACATTTCCAGTTATGTGAGATGTTCCACACTGAATGGGTGTCTGGAGAGCTTTCCCACTGCTGTTTAATATCCAATGTTGATCTCTATTTTAGGTTTTAATTTTAGTTTTCCTACCTGTGGTGTGAGCTTTGTGTGCACATTTTGGCTCTGAGAACTCTGATCCATGTTCCAAACCTCATCACAGATTTAAGGTACAAAGACCAGCCTAGTCCTCTGAAACTGTTCCCTACGCCTCGCTCACGTTCACAGTCAGGAGTTATCTTTGGCAGGCTGAAGTGGGTTTACTGTCTCATCACACTTTATATGTGAAATCCTAAATAGACATGTATTGATATAATGCATTTGAAGATGCAGGAACTTAAACACTCACTAGTCAAGTGATTGTGAGACTCTTTGTTTATTCACTTAGACGTATAAATGTACGAACACAGAGGTAATCAGGAGATAATCATAAGCTTTTATGCAAGTGAACAGAATTTTTTCTTGAAGTGTTTCTGTCATGCTCTGTCTGCTCTGATTCTGTAGGTATAACCTCAGCAGCAAGAGCTGGATGACCCTTGACCTGTCCGTCAACACTGTCACACCACGATATGGCCACTCGCTGGCACTGCATGAGGTATGTGAAGGGAGGAGAAAGACTAAGACTTAGGATGCACATGAAGACAACACAATACAACTCTATACTGTATTACAGGGCAAGTTTGCACACACCTATTGTTTCTGCCATTTCAACCTCCGTGTAATATGAACATGACTTGAGAAGAGAAAGAACAGATGACAGCAAAATTTAATGGAGGCACTAGCAGAAACATTATAAACTCCCCATGCTTTTATTTACTGTATGCTTTCAGTTGTGTCTGTTTGTTGTCTGGAACTAATTTATAAATCTCTGGGTTTTGATATGCCGCAGTGAAGTGGTGAAGCAGTTTCATCTCAGCCAGAAAAACTGTTAGGAGCCACTGATGGAATAATAAATTAGAAAGAGGAGGGTTCAGAGGAAGACGCAGTCTGTCTGCTGTGTGGTTTGAGCTGCAGAATGTTTGTAATGCATAAATTGCATCACAGCATATGAATGTGCCTTGTAAGTCGATGTGGGCTTGCAAGACAAATCTGAAATCAAATCCGTGTTGATACAAAACAAATGCATGTCTGGAAACCATGGAACCCTGACTGATTATCACCAGCTGAAGCTGTTTGACCTTGAAATGAACAGTTGAAGTATTTGTGAAATACAGCTGATCTGTTTAAGGTAGAATTGCAGTATATTGCATCAGTATTACTAACATAAAATAGATTTCTCCTTTTCAGAAAATAAACCACAATTACCAAATTTTTAAGTCCAAACCTGAACAAATCTTTTGTTCAAATCTACTGCCTGTGGATAACCTCATAGAGCTTCCTTGTTCAGTACTGTTTGCAATTCCATGCGCATACTGTATATTTTGAAGTACATGAGTAAATTTTACCCATGTTTACTTTTAGTATGAGCTCAAGAACCCAAAATGTCAGGCTCTTAATGTCATGGGGCCGTTCTTCTGTCTGACCTCCAGACAGTCTTCAGCTCAGTTGTTCTGTAGGAAACGAGGTCCAGGGAATAATAACTGGTGTTTTTATTCAGAACTCAAGGACAGCTGGAAGGTTATTAGTACTGGAGGATTCGAATGTTTCTTCGACAGTTCTTAGTGGTTTTTGATGCGTTTTCCTTTCATTATTAGGTTTCATTAGAATGATGGGTCATGGTTATCATAGTGAAACTGTGCCTGGCTTTGGTTCAGTCTAACGAGGAACAAGGTGCATCTTTTTTGTGCCTGTGAACAAACTGTGATTCTTTCAACATTTTCTTCATCTCAGTTGGAAAACCTTTCTTTCCTTTCATCATGTGAGTTTAAGTGATTGTGTGATCAGGATTTAATTGAGTACTTCTTATATACATATGTGCATACTCTTTAACATTGTCCCCTAACTGATTATGTTTAGTGGATTCTGAGGCATATTACTGTTTGCCTTAATGTGTTTTCTCAAACTTTATTTATATATAAAGTTTGAGAAAATACATTATATATGTGTTATCATACAAGGATGTCTCTCTCTCTCTACACACACAGCTAAGAATAAAAGACAAAATAATCCAAAAGAGTTAACTAAATATCCAGAGTATGGCATTGCCAGTCTGTGATGGTAGTAATAAGTTCTATATGAAAACTGGTCCACATGTCTTTTTATAAACTGGCAGATCACCCTTTTAATTTTTGTATTTCTAAAGCATTATATTTTAGAAAGGTTACCAAACTGAAGCTTAGCATTTATATGTTCTCCATATTCACAAAATGTAAAAGTCTGGCCATTTTATTTAACATGTGTACTGTAGATATCACAGTTTTTAAATTTTGGAAGGGGGGGGTCTGTGTATTTACGACCCGATTCTGCTCTGTATGTTCCTGTTTCTACCAGGGGAAGATCTACATGTACGGAGGAAAGATTGACTCCACAGGAAACGTGTCCAGTCAGCTTTGGGTTTTCCATATCCACAATCAGACCTGGGTCCTCCTGAACCCCCGGGCCAACGAGCAGTATGCTGTGGTGGGGCATTCAGCCCACATTGTGCCTCCCATCCTGGATGGGGGCAATCCTGTCATGCTGGTTCTGTTTGGACACTGCCCTTCGTATGGTTACATCAGCCAGGTGCAAGAGTACAACATCCGTAAGTTGTACCGACTGTCACAGGATCAGTGCATTCACCTGACTTGTGTCTTTGAGCAATGCACCTGATGTTTAGCTGGTCCTTTGCTTGAACTGACGACCTTGGCCCTGGGTGTAAATGCCTAATGTGTGAGTTTATAGCAATAGAAAATTAACACTGGCCATTAAAATGAAGCTAACATGTTTTGGGACTCTGGTGTTCATCTAATCAGGCAACCAGATTTCATTAAGATGTCTCACTGTCTTTTAAAAACCAATCTGTCTCTGAAAATAGGCTGAATTAACTTGCAGCAGTGCATCTCCTGTTTCTTCATAAAGCGATTTGGTTTTTCTCATTTCCTGAATGATCACCACTAAAATCTGATGGCACTCTGATGCTACTTTGCTGCATGAGATGCACAGTGGGACCAATGCAACAAAAACTTACCCTGGCTTAACTTTCTTTGACTAATTAAACACGGTATAAACCGAGTTAAGCTCTGCAGTAATGACCTCCACCGTGTTCCCTGTTGGGAGCGAAAACCCAATTACAAAAACACAGTGAGACCTTGTTTAGCCTAACAGTTTCTTGCTGGTATTTTATGTTGTTATACACTGTTGCTCAGTGAAAGATGTTTGTGCCTCCAGACTCGAACTCATGGAGCCTGGTGTCTACAGATGGTGCACTGGTTCAGGGTGGCTATGGCCACAGCAGTGTTTTTGATCTCAGCACCAGATCCATCTACATCCACGGAGGCTACAAAGCCTTCAGTGCCAACAAGTATGGCCTGGCTGGAGACCTGTACAAGTTTCACGTGGACAAGAGGAGATGGTGAGGTTTTCTGTTTGGTGTAAAGTAACATGCTTCAAGAATGTTATACAGGTTACTTTAACACTGCAACGTGCTGTGGAAGTGTGGGAAAGGATTGTTGTCTATTTATGTTTCACTTATCTGTATGTGATGTAGTAAGCACTGAAACTTGGGGAAGTATGAGGTGGCTGTACTCTGAGGACAGAGGACAATTAGTGAAGCTTTGACGTAAACAAAATCTAATGAGGGGGGGTTATTGGAACAGATGAAACCTGACTTTAAGCAGCCACATTCCTTGTTTGATAATAACAGCTGATTAACATCTGACAGACACCTCTGTGTGTTTGTGCAGGACCATTCTGAAAGACAGCGGCTTCTTCCGTTACCTCCATACGGCGGTAATAGTGAGTGGGACAATGCTGGTGTTTGGAGGAAATACACACAATGACACATCTATGAGTCATGGCGCCAAGTGCTTCTCCTCCGACTTCCTGGCCTATAGTCTGGGTCAGTAACACACACACACACACACACACACACCTGCCCCTGCTGTCTGTTTTCCCAGTTTAAATTCTGCTGAGCATGCATCATATTTGTTCCTGCGCTGAGCTACTTTGCATTCATACAGTTGCACACAGACACACACCTGGGAGCTGCTCGGTACAACTGCAGTGTTTTGTTGTTGGATGCCGAGCAGCTCCACTTGAGCAGCAGAAGGTCAAATGTCGCAGCTCGATGTACACGAGCGGTAGACCACGGCCCACTTTCATACAAAAGGCTCATAATAAATGTGGTGTTTAATTTTCCAGCTATGTAGTGAATTTGCTCTCTCTCATACTAGTTTGTTATATGTACAGTATTGTTCAAAATAATAGCAGTACAATGTGACTAAGCAGAATAATCCAGGTTTTTAGTATATTTTTTATTGCTACATGGCAAACAAGTTACCAGTAGGTGCAGTAGAGGATCAGAAAGCAAACAAGACCCAGCGCCCCATCCAATGATCAGCTCCAGGATGATCAAAGACAGTCTGGAGTCACCTGTAAGTACTGTGACAGTTAGAAGACGTCTGTGTGAAGCTAATCTATTTTCAAGAATCCCCCGCAAAGTCCCTCTGTTAAAAAAAAGGCACGTGCAGAAGAGGTTACAATTTGCCAAAGAACACATCAACTGGCCTAAAGAGAAATGGAGGAACATTTTGTGGACTGATGAGAGTAAAATTGTT
>NW_018127944.1:990691-1004708 GCF_001952655.1 Monopterus albus | reverse complement strand
GCTATTTTTTTTAACACACCCCTTTCAACTAATTGCCCAATTGCACAGCCTTAAGAGCGTGCATATCATGAATGCTGGGTCTTGTTTGCTTTCTGAGAATCTACTGCACCTACTGGTAACTTGTTTGCCATGTAGCAATAAAATATATACTAAAAACCTGGATTATTCTGGTTAGTCACATCGTACTGCTATTATTTTGAACAATACTGTATATGTCAGAAGCATTTACATATGCAATATACATGTTTTCCTGCACAAAGCACCTGTTGGAAGTTATTTGTTTTGGTCTTTCTTGGCTCTCGTTTATATGCTGGAGGAAGCTGAAATAAAAACACATGCCTGCTTTATGTGTTGAAGATGTTCATTAAAGGCTTCTCCAGTTCTGACCATTCAAAATCTGCCAGTCCAGTGATTTGGATTCAACTCTCTCCAGATTAAGAGGAAGCTTTAAGACACAATATGGCCAAAAATATGTGGACACGTCTTTGTTTGCTACAACACACAAAGGCATCTGTAACAACAGTGTACATCCACACTTGTAGCTTTACCTGGACTGGCCTGCACAGATCCCTGACCTCAACCTCATCCAACACCAGTGGGATCCTCTGGGACACCCACTGTGGACCAGGCTGTGTTGGACCTCGCAAATGCTCTTGAAGCTAAGTAGGTGTAAAAACCCCGCAGCCAGGTTCCAGAGTGTGTTAGAAAGGGGAATGGAGGCAGTTACAGTTGCCCTAGTAGTCCATTCAGCTGCAAACATGCCACAAAAAGAGAAGAACCAAACAAACTGTCAATAGCAAAAAAAAAAAAAATAAATAAATCTTAATAGCTCTTAGGTCTTCTGCTCAAAACAAATTCTGCTGTGAACAAGTTGGAGCATGAAACTTTCCCTAGAGGCTTTTATTAGCGTGCCTCATATCTTGGGTTAGGGGTTGGGGTTACTGCCTGCAGCTGCAGCTCACACTTGCTCCCTTGGAGGATTTCAGAGGCACGTAAAAACAAAGTGACCAAAGTTTAGTAACGTAAGCACTAGTCAGACTGGGATTCACACTGGTGGTCACCTCAAACCTGTCATGTTTGTTCTTGTGCTCCTTTTTCCCCAGCTAAGAAGGTGCCTTTAATCAATATCCTTAACCCTCAGTTTGTGTGTGTGTGGTGAGTGGCACACAGTAACTCCCACTAGACTGTCCAAATGAAGTATGACTATTAAGTAGGAAGATGAAAAGTCAGTATTAGTTTATCTTTTCACATTTTAAGTATAATCCCGTTATAGTTCTCTGATATGTCCTGAAAGACGTTAACACAGCTTTGTCACATCCTCATTTTGTTAGCTGCCTGCAAACGCTGTAAATCGAGTCAGCCTCCTTCAGCAGTGCTGTCATAAGCTGCTCATTAACGGGAGGCTTCAGTCTGTCTGGTTGGGGGGGGGGGCAGAATTCCCTGCAGGATGCAAAATGGCCCCAGGACTGTTTTTCTGTGTCATCACAGAGATGATTGACAGGCTGAGACATTACAGTCTCAGGGGCACGTACACCCCTCCTGTGCACTCGGCTTTTGTTCATGAGAAATAGCATGTTGGGACCGAAACATCCCTTTTTATCCTCTTTTAAATGGTGTGAAGAACAAATGATGGTGAAGACTGCAGCAGCATGTGCAGAGGCGCCACATTAATTAAATTCTGAACATGGTGTCTTGTTTATACATCCATGTTACCGTATGTCCTCACATGATTGGCATGACGTGATCTCATTTCTGTTCACAGCAGAAAACAAATTGTTTTCATGATTTCTCCAGAGAATTTGCTCTGCAGAAATGAAAGACTTGTTCATTGTCCATTTCCCCTCCCTTTGCTCTGATCTTTTTCTCCTCCATGTCACTCCTTATCCTCTTTATGATTTTGTAATTGGACAGAAAATACTTGGCGACTATTTTTCTCACACCCCCTGTCCCCCTCAGCCAGCTGCAGGGCTGGTGTCAGCAGCAGCAGCTGTAATTGTCTGGTAATTAAAATATGGGACACATGTCAAGGAGTAATTGTCTTTCCTTAACCGGCTGAACTCAATTAGAGTGTATAATTTAAGGGCCGCCCATTGTCCTGACATTGGTATATGGTGTGGTAATAAATCCCTGCTCTGAGGGGCAGTGAACCACACCTTCTGCAGTACTGGCCTGTGACACCAGAGGGCACTGTCTACCTGTGAATGTAGAGCGATAGCAGATGCCACTCTGTCCTCTGGGAAACCATGATGACTTGCACTCCATTGTACTGAGTGAAGGTGATATACTGCAGTCACTGCTCTGTGTTCCAGCAGTTTTGACTTTCAGGCTCACATGCCAGCTCTTTTTGTTATTTGTTTTTTTTTTTCTCTTCTCAGAATGATAACGGATGCACGCTGTCGTATACTGCCTGTTCTTCATTTCAGAACTAGCCTAATGGATACAATCACCATTACTCTACAGTAAGGACAGAGTTGGTGATTTACAGGTTGAAACACCACAGCATTGGGTCAAAAATGTTTCTTTTTTCCATCCAGATTACATGAAGCCATTATTTCAACAGCATTTGAGTGACAAAATTGTAGCTTGGCACTTTTTCAGACTTAAATATACTCTTCACACTTACTGGGTGTCTACTTAGTCTTGTTCAGGGTCCTGTCAGGTCCAACACAGATGGGTTGGAGGTGAGAAAAGACCCTGCCCAGGCTGTTAGTGTAACGGTGTCAAAACAACTGGGCAAACACCCCCCCATGGCAGAGAAAAGTTCCCGTTTTACTTTCATTCTTTTTTAAATCAGCTCCAGGGAACCAGAGAAGAATTAGAAAGAGAATACATTACATAGTAATAACAATAACAACCAGGCACTCCTGTGGAGTACATGGTTAAGATGCTGTAATCTGGCGGGGTTGACCACTGAACCATTATATGGGGCCAGTTTTAATTAATCTGTTCATCCTATTATACCCACCAGCATTTTCTTGCCATGGCTGTTGCTCTTGTAGCAGTCAGGCCATCAGTGTCTTTCTTTGAGGGCGCTTTTCTGGCTGGCTTGTTAATTGACTCGAGGATATTAGCTGTTGAAGGCCTCGCTAACCACCCTTGGCATGTCTGCTGCATTTGCTACTGCTGAAGACACGTATGATACAACATGTGGGAGCTGGTCAACAGTTTGACCTCTGTGTCGTCTTTTGATTCCAGCGTGTGATGAGTGGACTCTGTTGCCTCGTCCAGACCTCTACCATGACGTCAACCGCTTCGGGCACTCTGCAGTCTTCAGCGACAGGTAATCACTTACGTAGCACTTAACTAAGAGCAGCCTTAGCCGAGTGCTTCACAAAAGACTTAATGGATAATATGGAAAATGTTTTTTTTTAAGTGGCCAAAATACTAAAAGAAAAGGTCTTAAATCTTAAGATAACAGTTTGGATGTAAATGTAATCATCACATAAGATCATGATTTATAAGGCCTTAGCTGGGGCCTCCTATTGTAGCCTTTCTGAAACTTTAGTAATTTACACTCAAACATTAGACACATGTTCTAAAATTAAGTAACTGGGTCACTGTGGCTTTTTGGAGCAGCCTGATTTCTAAGCAAGAACCCTGGTTTCTCTAATCAGGCTAAGGCATCACTCTTCTGCTGGAGAAACCTTAGCAATGTGTGTGTGCGCCACCTAACTTTTTTTTTGTTTTGTTTTGCTTTAGTACAGTGGGTACGGAAAGTATTCAGACCCCCTTAAATTTTTCACTCTTTGTTATATTGCAGCCATATGCTAAAATCATTTAAGTTCATTTTTTCCTCATTAATGTACACACAGCACCCCATATTGACAGAAAAACACAGAATTTTTGACATTTTTGCAGATTTATTAAAAAAGAAAAACTGAAATATCACATGGTCATAAGTATTCAGACCCTTTGCTCAGTATTTAGTAGAAGCACCCTTTTGAGCTAATACAGCCATGAGTCTTTTCGGGAATGATGCAACAAGTTTTTCACACCTGCATTTGGGGATCCTCTGCCATTCCTCCTTGCAGATCCTCTCCAGTTCTGTCAGGTTGGATGGTAAACGTTGGTGGACAGCCATTTTCAGGTCTCTCCAGAGATGCTCAATTGGGTTTAAGTCAGGGCTCTGGCGGGGCCATTCAAGAACAGTCACAGAGTTGTTGTGAAGCCACTCCTTCGTTATTTTAGCTGTGTGCTTAGGGTCATTGTCTTGGTGGAAGGTGAACCTTGGGCCCAGTCTGAGGTCCTGAGCACTCTGGAGAAGGTTTTCGTCCAGGATATCCCTGTACTTGGCCACATTCATCCTTCCCTCGATTGCAACCAGTCGTCCTGTCCCTGCAGCTGAAAAACACCCCCATAGCATGATGCTGCCACCACCATGCTTCACTGTTGGGACTGTATTGGACAGGTGATGAGCAGTGCCTGGTTTTCTCCACACATACCGCTTAGAATTAAGGCCAAAAAGTTCTATCTTGGTCTCATCAGACCAGAGAATCTTATTTCTCACCATCTTGGAGTCCTTCAGGTGTTTTTTAGCAAACTCCATGCGGGCTTTCATGTGTCTTGCACTGAGGAGAGGCTTCCGTCGGGCCACTCTGCCATAAAGCCCCGACTGGTGGAGGGCTGCAGTGATGGTTGACTTTCTACAACTTTCTCCCATCTCCCGACTGCATCTCTGGAGCTCAGCCACAGTCATCTTTGGGAACTAATATAACATACAAGTTTCACTTTTTGAAACAAATTATTGAAATAAATGGACTTTTCCTTGATATTCTAATTTTTTGGCACATACCTGTATAGACAGGTGTGTGGCTTTCCTAATCACGTCCAATCAGTATAATCAAACACAGCTGGACTCAAATGAAGGTGTAGAACCATCTCAGGGATGATCAGAAGAAATGGACAGCACCTAAGTTAAATATATGAGTGTCACAGCAAAGGGTCTGAATACTTATGACCATGTGATATTTCAGTTTTTCTTTCTTAATAAATCTGCAAAAATGTCAAACATTCTGTGTTTTTCTGTCAATATGGGGTGCTGTGTGTACATTAATGAGAAAAAAAAAGAACTTAAATGATTTTAGCATATGGCTGCAATATAACAAAGAGTGGAAAATTTAAGGGGGTCTGAATACTTTCCGTACCCACTGTATATGTGTATGTATTGCAGCAGAGCAACAAGATAAAAGTAAAGATCTTGACTGTAAGTGTGCACCTTTAAATTCCAGACAATTAAATCCAGACTGAAATAAATACATTGGAATAAGCTGGTTCACGCACATTGGAGACTTAAGACACTTCATTACAGGAAGAAGTCAGAGTGTCCTCTTATTGCACCATCAGTCTAAACACTCAGACCAATAGCAAATGAATGACCAATATTTTTTGGAAGGATAACATTCATCTCTCCAGCAGACTAGCCTCCCATGTTAGACTGCATGAAACAGCACAGGAAGCTGTGTGGTTGGTGGGGGCGTGTGGTTTCATGCACTGATGAGACCGTGAAATACAATTCAAGAAGTCCAGTTGAATGATTGCATTTATGTGCTCAAAGCCTATTAAGGTATATCAGTCTTTCCTCTTGAGAACGCACACACAACAAGGTGCAGACCAGTGTGGGTTTCAAAGTCAGTCCACTAACATCATAACACTCTTGTCCAAAATATTGATGTTCTTCATGAAGGCCTGTGCGACTTGTTAATGGATTGACTTTATAGCTTCTTAGATGCCTTAACACAGCGCAGTGGTTTGTAATACTCACATACAGTAAATGTTTGGTTGTAACACTCTTGAGGCAAACAGAACAAATACAGTGTTAAAAAGAAATCCACCAGGAATGCTTGCTTACACATACGTGATTGGCCAGTGCAGCGCCTTGTGGATGATGTCATATTGTGTTGCAGAAGCAGCCTTGCGTGGTGCCAGTCCCTGCTGTGTAACACCCCATTCATATCCACGAGAAGGCTGTGTGCGTGTGTGGTTTTTCATGCAGAGTGAAAGTCTGTCAAAATCGACCTAAACCTCATTACTCTCTGCAAGTTTGTTTCCTAAATGTTTCACTAGGGTCACATGTTCTCTTTTCACTGGGGTCCACACATTTGATGGTGCACTCATGGTATGTAAAGGAAGTAGAAATGGAACATTTTATGTCCAGTGCATCTCTGCATCTGATGTAAATATGAACAAGGATGTGATTTATCTCGTTTCAAACACAGGTTTGACATTTTGAGAAACGTTCTTTTTATTCATGATCGTATTTCTGTGCACTCGGAACATGGTTGTAGGAACAAGCTGCACACGCTCAGTGACTGGAAGACGGAAGTGCAGATATGTTGAACAAAACTCATATTTCCAATATTTGGTGGGGAAACATGAGTAATAATGATCGCTCCTGAGAAAGTAAAGCTCATTATGGTGCCTGAAGTTTTGAATTTAAACATTTTCTTGTAAAAGAGTCACGAAGTGGAGAAAAGAACAGTATTTTCCCAAGTGCCAACTGGAGACCTTTTGATAGAAAAAAATGTTCTGAAAATCTCTCTGTGGCAGTTTGACAGAGGTAACAATATGTGTCTGAACTGTGATTCATGTAGTGTAGAATGTAGCTGCAAGAAAATGGCTTAAATCACAACCCTGACGATTTAGATCTTGTTTGTTAGCTGTGACGGTTTATAACACATCATCTAGTACCAAAAAATACTGACGGTTTTCACTCCTGGTTGGCCTTGTAAATGGGAAAACTGCACTGCCTTTTTATAAAACCAAATATGTGGCAAGTGTTTTTACTTAAGCCCAACACACTGTAAAATTAACAGCAGCATGGAGAAAAGTCTCCAGTAACTAAGGACTGAGGCTGTAACTGGAAAAACCCAAAGCCTTGTTAAAGAATCCTTCATGCATTCATACTGTACATGACACTTCATTATTAGACTGCGATATGAATAGACTGTGATGGGGATGGTGCTGTGACCAGAAGGGATTATTCATCTGTAAGTATTACCTGCAGCGCCGGCAGAGCAAGACACAGCGGTCCATATTAAATTACACATCCTGCTGTAGAGAAGGCATCAAACGTTTCCATGAGTCACCAGCCTTGTTTGAGTAAGTCCTCACTGATGACTCCTGTTCATCAGGAGCAAGTAGGAGTTTGTTCGTGCATTCATTCATTCAGTGATCGAATTCACATTCAGAGCAGTCGCTGAAGACCTAAAGTAGCAGTAATATTAAGCTTTATTTGAACATCCTACATTGGGGGGAAAAAACACATCAGACTTAAAAAACGAATAAGATAATAGAAAGGGGGAAAATGTAGAGCGGTTTCTTTACAAATTAAGTGCGTTTTCTGTTTTGATCACCATAAATTCCATTCACTTCCATCCCTGTATATTTGGTGTGCAGGCAGAAACCTCAGATAAATATCTGGACAATGTGGAATTGAGTGAGAAAATGTGATTTTTCTTGGGTGAACCAGTCCTTGTTAATACATCCTGCCACTGTCTCAGTCATCCTGCTCTCCTCTGTGGTGACACATCTTTTAAATGAGAAAGAAAGGAAGTGGCCAACTAAGACCCTCCCTCCTGATTTGTGTGCTCAGTGGGACCTCCAGGGCAAACAATTTGAAGTGTGCCTTCTATGATCCAGGAAGATCTTTGATTAGACTGGTGCAAATGACCCACCTCCCGGCCAGCCACCATCACCACCGCGCAGATATACACAGAGACTCACACTCACAGAGTAATCCCAGCAGCCGAACAGAGCCGTGAAGAAAGATGTCCAGAAGTGCCCTGGACCTGGGATCCAAACACTGACAGTAGATGGGTCTTGAAGATCCATCCACACAGGAACAGAGCTCTTGTTAGGGATTTAAGCAGGATTGTGTGGGGGTTAAAGCCCAGAGCAGAGGAACACCACACTAAGCTTCTCTGGCTCTCACTGCACACAAAGTTGAAACTAGAAGAAATTGCAGTTTAGAAAACGGCTCCTGTTAATGGTTTCTCTCTTCTTTTGTCTTACAGTGTGATGTATGTGTTTGGTGGCTTCAATAGCCTGTTGCTGAGCGACGTCCTCATGTACACCTCGCCCAGCTGTGCAGCCTTCTCCACCGAGGCGTCATGTAACCAGGCCTGGCCAGGGATCCACTGCATCTGGAACAGCACCCAGAGGAGCTGTCTGCCCTGGGAGAGCAACGCTATCGGAACCGAACAGCAGCAGCTACGAGCCTCCTGTAACACACGATCATGTAGGTGATGCTGCCATCGCACTGAAACCCCGCATTGGTGCAGATCTGCCCCATGTGATATTCTATAATACGTCTTCACAGCATCTGGACAGTTCCTAACTTCTGTATGTGTGATTATATGCCAGTGATCGGCAATACTTTAGATGATCAGTCGAGTCATTTATCAAGCAACGATGCTAAACATTTGCTACCTGCCAGTGAGAATTTTTCTGTCTTTGACTTATAATTGGCTCAGCTGTTGGTTGGAAAAAGCAAGTAGTTTGAAAATGTCACCTTGGGCACTGTAACTAGCATTTTTCAACATCTATATTAGAAACTAAACTCTGTGGTTGACCAAAGTGAGCAGCATATGAAAAGATAAAGAAAATAGTTGCATATCTAAAATGTTACCAGAAAGGTTCCTACAAGTGCTGATCTCTGTGCAGTTTGTTAGTATATTAGAGATGTATAAACTAAAATTAATTGAATAAATGCAAGAAGTTAACTAGTCTTTATGTGATTACCTGAGTGTATATATGTAGTGTGTGTCTCTTATGCACTGATGTGTCCTATAGACACGTTTCACTACATTTACCTTTAAAAAAAAAAAATTCTCAAAGTGAGAGTGAGGTTCTGTTGCCCTTTGTATGTCTGTGTGTGTGTGCGTGCGTTATACAGCAAGGAGCCAGGGTTTTTCATCCCTTGCAGATAATTCTCTTCCTCTGCTGTTTGTCACAAAACAAATCCTCAGTTTCTCTGTCTGTGGCCAGTCTCATCTTACAGTCTCAGTGCCGGCAGATGGAAACTGCACCCTGGAATATCTGTCTGACACCTTTAAAACCAGGGAGGCCTTGTGCTCTGCTGCTGTCTGGCAGCCTCCCTGCCCTAGTTTCCCCAGAAGCAACTTCATGTCTGGGAAGTGTTGACTGCTTTGGCAGATTCAGAATAACTTAAACTGTTGTGTAGCAAACAAACAAGAACTAAAGAAATGCCCTGTGCTGTCATTTTAGGGCAGTGGGTCACATTCAAGTACCAAACTGCAACAGTAAACACAGACTGACATTCAGTAGAACGACATGTGTGTATAAAAGAAAATGGGTTAGAATACGTCTCTTCAGTGGTCGTCTTGGATGCGCTGCATAGTCTGCTTAATGGAATTACCATTTCTGCCTGAATTGTTATGAAATTGTGAATTTGTGGAAGTAATTATAAATCATGTTCTTCCAAACGTTACAGATGCCGAGAACGAGAGGTGTGATCAGTACACAGACTGCTACAGCTGCACTGCCAACACCAATGGCTGCCAGTGGTGTTCAGCCCAGTGTGTGTCTCTGGGAAGCAACTGCACGTCTGCTACGGTACGAAAACTGACAAACTGCATATCCACATCTAACAGTTACAGCTTCTTTTGTTGATGAAAACTTTATATTTATAAACTCCTTCCCTCCCTAACTGTCAAAAAAGCAGGACTTAATTTCAATACTGGATTAATTGATATTTTCAGTATTGCCAGCTTTGTGATGGTTTGGGGAGCGGGCGAAATCACTTCTGAGGTTTCTTGGTGGAAAGCTTGCTGTTCAGCGCTTTGGCTTGGGTATTAAACATATGTAGTAATGTTGGAGTTGAAGTGGTTTTTCGAGTGGGATTGGCTCCAGCTTTCTACCACCCGCCCGTGACCCTCTACAGGATAAAGCAGTATAGATGATGGATGGAGAACATTTGATGTTAATCAGAATCAGCTTTACTGGCCAGGCATGTTGGACCCAGGAGGAATTTGACTGTGGCACAGCATCTCTCAGTTTATATGTACAATGTTCTTCTGTAAAGCAGCGAATAGACAAACAATACAAGGCTGAGAGAACAAAAAGGAAAGAAAATGTGCATTAGGGAAAAATAAAGTGCTTATAAATAGAAAACTATATATACACACAGTTTAGATGCAGTGATGTCGTCCTGTTATAGGAAGCCTGGGTCCTCATTTGATATACAATCTTATGTTTTTTGTCACACGTTCATTTGAACCTGCCAGTATTTAAATGTGTCTTGTCATACAAGGAAAAAAGTAATTTTAAAACTTAATATAACTAATCTCATGATGCAGCACAGTCATATGGTGAATCCCAATTCCCCTAACTGCTTCCACGTTTCCCTCACTTGCTTCTCTTCCTTGCGTCTTAGTCCCGCCCACGTATTATGCAAGGAAAAGAAACGAGGGGAAACCGCTTGGAGAGACGGTCGAGGAGATGCCCTTTCCTCGTCATGTGAAACAACCAATCACAAACTGATTTCCAATAAAGGGGCAGTCTATAACAGATTTCCACGAAGGATACACTTTGTGTATCATAGTTCCTACAGCTTCCTTGGTCCTCAGAGCAGAAATAAGAGCTCTGGGACATCCTTCATTATGGTGGACCGAAACGATTTTGGGTCAATCAACCCAAAGAATGATAAAGTAAAGGAACTGGGATTCACCAAATGATTCATCATAGAGTGATGAATGCTGGGACAGGGTGAGCTCCTGTAACCACATCCACATGTTTGCCTTCTTGAATAGAATAGAATTGTTTCCAAGAGTTTCTCCACCTTACAAATTGGGACATTTAAAATTTGAATATTATTTAATTAAAGAATTGACTGAGCATGTTGTTGTTTTGAATCTGATTTATCAATCTGTAGTTAAATCACTGCTTCGCACCAACTCCTCCAGTATCTGCTCTGCATTTGTCTGTAACATATTTGATAAATTAAGCCCTGTTTCTCTGACTGCAATGATTTCATAATATAATATAGGCATTATTTATGGAGCATGAAATGTAATTATTTGCTACTTTGAATCCTAAGAGTTGACACCGGTTTATTTTCTGTGTTGGTTCTTTCCAGGGGGCCATAGGGGAGTATGATGTTTGCCCCAAAGACAACCCGTCTTATGTGTGCAACAAGAAAACCAGCTGCAAGAGCTGCGCTGTGGACCAGAACTGTCAATGGGAACCTCGCAACCAGGAGTGCATCTCACTGCCAGGTAACTGCTGATGTCATTAAATATGAGTTTTTTTTTTAAATGTGTTGTTCCTTTCTAATGAAATCTTTAATAATTTTACCTCATCAGGCCCCAAATATCTGTGTAAATGAAACAGTATAAGGAAGAACAATTACTCTTTAAGTGCTCACAATTTACACACACTGTATGCAGACTTTGAGGAGAGAAGGCTAAAACACCGATTTGTGTTCAGGAGTCGTAACAAAATGTTGTAATGAAGAACAACCGACTGATGAATGGATAATCAAAATGAACAACCAGAAATTAACACAACATTTAGCCTCATTTAAGTGTGTACAACATATGGTTCAGCTTCTGCATCCAGCAGCTGTATGTGTGCAGTACGAACCCTGCATCTGTTCTCTCTGCTCCAGAGAACGTGTGTGGTGAAAGCTGGCATCTGGTGGGCAACTCCTGTCTGAAGTTCATCACAGCGAAGGACTCGTACGACAACGCCAAGCTGGCCTGCAGGAGCCACAACGCGGTCCTGGCCTCGCTCACCACACAGAAGAAGGTGGACTTTGTCCTGAAGGAGCTGCAGATTATGAGTGTGGTGGTAAGGAGTGCTTCATAGAACCTTCCTTGACAGATATCCATGATGATGAGGGGTGCACGTACACAGCTGAGACAAGAAAAAGGTTTCCAACAATTGACACACTGAAGAAACCGTCCTGTTTTCTTGTCTTTTGATTTGTGACCAAAAAATTGCCTGACATGCTGCTTTTTAGTTTTTGCACTTGGACGCCTTTATGGCAGCTGCCCTCTTTTGACACTCTGTCCTTTTTGTCAGCAGGTGAGTTCTGGTTGGATTCTCTTAGTGATTTTTGGACCAGTGAGCATGAAACAAATCTTCCATTAACGGATCCTTTCCTCACAGCTCAGACATCTCTTACTCGCTCCATTAGAGCAAAATGCTCAGAAATTTGTCCCCACAATCGACTACCATCTTAAGCTGCTGTTTATTTAATCAGATATAGGTCACACAGAGAGAGATGTGAAGGATGGGCAGATGTACAGCGTCAGTTATCATCATATTAAAGATTGCACACACATAGTACAGTCCAGAGAAACTGCAAAGCAGCATACAGTATATGGGGGTTTACTCTAAGCCCTGAATCATGTTTCATGATTTGTTTTTCTGTGTACTTTGTTCTGTTAGGTGGTATGAGCTGAATATTTTTTGTTTTAGGGTTTTGCTCAGACAAAATGAGACGTGAAGACCTCACCTGTGCTCTGTAATGAGCATCTTTCACTACATTAAAATATTAGTTGATCAATCAAGTAATCAAGAAAATAGGCAGCAGAGTAATAGAAAATATTTGATGTAAATGAAATAGTAAATGAAAATAGTTGCGAACTGCAACACAAAAATAGATCTAAGTGTTACGAAAAGCCTCTAAGCGTACTTTTCCTGTGCTAAACTAGGGTTCGCATTCAGAATTAATGATTACTGTACATAAGTCTCAGATTTTCATGCTGTTGAGGGAAAATGTTTTTTGCGGCTTCCATTATTGGCCTAGAAACAGCTAAATCTGTCTAAATATTTTGGTATGCGACTACGCTTGGGTTCACTGGAGAGTATTACCTAATCCCAAATGTGTTGAGCACCGACAAAGTGGATCTCTAACGACCCGCTCTGCATTTCACTGTTCTCTCCAGCTGTAGTCCTGCATTAGTATAGATCACTGCTGTCTCTCACTTAGGGCCACTCATGATCCAACAGAGAGCCTCTGTCCGGCATATGTAATTCACCTGTGGTCGACAGTTACAGGTCGTCTTTGTGCTTAAAGGTCAAGGTCAGTTTATTTATAGAACACCTTTCATATTATAAGGAAATTCAAAATGCTTTATATAGTAAAAACTGAATCAGGCAGTCACACTCATCACACAAGGTAAAACCATAATATAAAATACAAAAGTTAAAAGACATAACTAGGTTTACTCTACAGCATGACAGAACAGCAGTGTTTTGAGTTTAGTCAGATTAGGGACTTGTTTGAGCTCCATGGGCAGTTTGTTCCACCTCCAACCAAAACCTATCAGCTGTGGAGTAACATTTGTTTGAACTGTCCAGTTCAACAGTGAATCTCTGTACACAATCAAACATGCTTCATGTGTTCCAGCCATGTTGTTCTGACACTGTTTATGCTGTTTAGGGCTAGTCGGTCTAAGAAATTCAGCTGAATCCTGATGGAACAGTTCAGCCCATTCATTCAGCCCATGTCTGTGAGACATTGAGCTGTCTTTGTTTACTGTGACTGCAGCAGCATGGCCATTGATTAGTGATGGGATGGATAACTCAAGTCAAGTTTTATTGCTTTTATTGCCACTCATTCAGTCCAGTGGCATTTAGTACAAATGAAAAATTTTGTTGCTGGTTACAACCAGGGCAAAGTTGTGATTTCGGATTGAACAGATAGTTATTACATCTGCTGCTGACACTGATTTTCATCATGATTCTTCAGCTGAGGAGTAACTTGACACAACCTTTTTTTTTTTTTTTGAGATGCACAGTTGCCTAAACCAATGAACATAGATCTTTTTACTATCAGACAGTTTACAACTACTGCAGCAGCCAGTAAGTGTGAACTTAAACACAGTTTAGCTTATCAGAACAGTGTGTAAAATCCTTGTTTTGACTTTGGCCCTCTGTTTGTTTTTACAGTACCATGCCACAGTGACGCCGTGGGTGGGGCTCAGGAAAATTAATGTGTCGTACTGGTGCTGGGAGGACATGTCGCCCTTCACCAACACCACCCTGCAGT
>NW_018127944.1:982390-989935 GCF_001952655.1 Monopterus albus | reverse complement strand
GGCTTCTGTGGCTACCTGGCGGAGCCAGCATCCAGCGGACTGAAAGCTCAAACCTGCATCAACCCAGTGAATGGCAGCCTGTGTGAGCGCCCCGGTGGGTTCACAACACTTTGATTGTCGGCATATCAGAGAATGGCTGTTAGACTACATGCTGATTCATGGAAGTTAATACACTACCCTTAAAGCCCAGACTTGGGTCAAATAGGATAGAGGTCTTTTATTAACATTATTCTAATCATGTTCTGTGCTCCTGTGGGAAGCATTTACATCTTTTGAGATGGTCACTTTGTCAAATCAGGTGATGTTAAATTCTTGCCATGAGTTTAGAGAAAGGACAGATTACATTTTGAACGCTGACCAATCATGAGATGTAAAAAATGCTGGCACCAGTTGGCAGTCCAGTAGAGCTCAGCGGGAGAGCGCCTCCAGACTGGCTCTGACTCCCACTGAGAGATCTACGCTAATATTCTCTGTATTCAGGCTCCAAAATAACTTGTTGAAAATGTTCCTCAGCCAACCACAGTGCCAAGCAGTGCCGCACACCTTGTGCCATGAGAACCACCTGCAGTGAGTGCACCAGCAGCAGCTCGGAGTGCATGTGGTGCAGCAACATGAAGCAGTGTGTTGACTCCAACGCCTACGTGGCCTCCTTCCCCTTCGGACAGTGTATGGAGTGGTACACCATGAACACTTGTCCACGTAAGATATCTCGTTCTGTTTTCATTTACAATTTTAATATGGCTTTTGTCGTCTTTTCTGCTGTGCCATAACACACCACACCTATATGCATACTGAATACTGAGCATTTGCACTATTAATATATGTGTGGTACAATTTAATTAAAAATGATATTAGGAGTTCAGAGTTAAATGAGAAAGAAAGGTTTGTGAGTAGACAGTTGTTTTTCCTGTTGGTGAGATGACACCCAAAATGTATAAATTCAGTTAGATGCTTTTTATTGGGGTCATAGTTAATGGTAGAGTTGTACTGGACTACATTATATTCAGAGGTGTTCCTAATATTCTGGTTCTTAATACCAAAATATAGATATTTTGAGTAAATTGTATAGGTCTAGTGAAATGAAGAACTAGACTCAGAGTGCAAACCTTCACCAAAGCAGATCAGCTTCCCCCTAAAGGCAGTATTCCCACGATAGCTCGAGCTTCATAGTGTGGTTCGTTGACTATGAAAACCTGGCCTTAGCATTTAAAATCTAAATGATGTCATTAGTAGTTTGACGGTTATTCAAGCAAAACGATTTTCTTTAGGACCTAGCTTAGCAGCTGTTGAAGATCTGTCGAACTCATTGACCCGCTACTGAATCAGCAGCATTTCAGCTAGTTTGGTGCTAGGTCTCACAGTAGCTAGTTTTCCGTGAACATTCTGGATCAACAGATCCGAAATACCACTTGGATCTAGATCAGACCGTTGGTGTGTGGTGGATCATACTGCATTGTAGTTGTATATAGAAATTGACCTTGTGTCACAATGGTAAAGAATCTATTAATTCTTTAGTAATGATCCAAATCAGCACCAAAATCTAAAGGATTGCTCCATGGCCCATAACCTCCAAAAAAATTCCATCAAAATTCATTCAATGTACTTTTTTTGTAATCTCTCTTTTTGACTTGAGCATCATTGATCTTGTCTCAGTGTAATAATCTTTCTGTGGTGTTTGTTTGCAGCCGTGGCATCAGCCTCTCTTGGGTCTAAACCCATTGATTTTACATACAATATTTACTTTTGAGTGTGTACACATCTCCCCGTGCATTCCTTATTCCACTTACCCAGTCTTGTTCTATTTCAGACAAATTGCTACTGTGGAGCGAAACACTTGCAAAAACTCTTCCTGTCTGACACTTGAAAATATTGCGATATACTATTTAAACTTCTGATTAAGTTGTAGTGGCCACATGTATAACCACCACCCTCTTGGTCTGGATTCACCAGTTGCAGTCTAGGAAAGGGGAGACTCCACACAGAAATAAAAGCATAAATCTAAAGTCTGCTCACGTAAAGCTCCAGTTGCAGTTAATGTACTCAAGTACTCGAGCATATGTAGACCTCTTCATCAGGCTTAAAAACGACCCTGAAAGGCAACATTTTAAATACGTGTAGCTCTCTGGAGCATAGCACCTTTAAATGTTTGAAATAAATGTTTTTTGGTTTGTTTTGTTTTTACCTTTTTTGTAGCTGAGCATGTTTAACTGTGGCCAATCCCAGAGTCCAGATGGCGATTAATAGTTTAATGACTTGGTCTTTGTTTTTGTACAGTGTAGCAGATCATGGTTTCCATTTATTTAACCTGGCAGGTCAATTAAGTACAAATTGTTGCTTACAGCCACAGGCAGAGAAACCTCTGGAGAGCTGGGAGTTAGGAATTAAAATATCAGTACATGTCTATGAAAAGCAGATGAAGTAGCTAGTAGCTAGGGAGTGAGATAATTAACTGTTGAGCCTTGTAGAGGTGCTGGGAGTGTTATTCATTTAAACATTTTGAAAAGGCTGCACCTCACTAACACTCAACATGTGGTGGTACCCCTGTTTCCTAGAGACAGAATGAGACCCTTAGTTGTACAGGGCAGCATCGCTCAGGTTTTTCTTTTTGCAGGAGTTTACTGTTGTAGATATGTGATTATACCCAACATTGCAGTTAAAATTTGAAAAATGCAAAAAGGCCAGAGACAGTAGAAGAATAACCATTGCTGTTTTGTGGTGCAGCGGAGAATTGCTCTGGCTACAGAACCTGTGGCCAGTGTCTGGACCAGCCAGGCTGCGGTTGGTGCACCGACCCCAGTAACACGGGCAAAGGTCAGTGCATAGAGGGCTCGTACCGCGGGCCTTTCCAGACCTCGGTCCCAGCTCCGTCCACCCTGCCCGGTCTGCCTGCTAGCCCCCAGCCGGCCCTCAATGCTAGCATGTGTCCCAGTGAGGCCAAATACAACTGGTCCTTCATCCATTGTCCAGGTAGGGGCACCAGGGCTGCTATTTTTGTTTTGTAATAAAACATATAATAGTTTTTTTTATTAAAGTATTGTAAACATACTGCTTCTGCAAATCTGTTTACAATTAAAGTGAAATTCCACCAATTTTACACATTAGGATGAAATGATGTGTCATGGGGAGTGCACGCCACTGGTGAAGTCCCATCTCAACCCAACGACGTCCCCAGGGTTTTCTCAGCTTCAGTTTGAGGACTATAAATTTGTACCAGAAATCCTGCATTACAAACTGGGGGTGGGCTTTTAAAGGACAGAGACATTAAGGCAGTAAAGCTGCATTCACATTTGCCCAGTGACTTAAATCTAATGTTTCCCTCCAAGTAATTAAAGTGATGACCGTCCGACCTTTCATATATGTCACAGTGGTGAGTGCTATAGCTAAGATGTATGGAAACTGAATCGAAATCCAGATATTATATACTTCCAAAACAAACTGAGGATGGAGTGCCGACTGTTTAGATACGTCCCTTAGCTTTACTGACCCTGTGATACGACAGTGCACTCAGCTGTTCATTAAGCACACCAAGCTAAAACAAAGTCAGTCTAATCCAACAGTCCTGTAATAAATCCTCCTTCATTAAGAAGATAATGCTCAGTTTGTGTTCAAACTATTTTAGATTCAGCTGTATCATTTTGAATTGTGTTGTTATAAGGTGTTTCTATTATTTTGTCCACCCCATTTATATCAATGAGAGTAGGCTAAATAACAGAAACAGCTCTGTATAACACAGTGCAGTTCAACAGCAGCACAAACTGCTGCCTCCATAATGATCAAATCAACACCTCAAACTGTCTGAACACAAACTGAACATTATCACCTTCACAGGGGGGGGGATTTATTACAGAGCTGCTGTATTACACTACATTGATTTTACCTTGTGTACTTCATAAACTGTCAAGTGTATAACTCTAAGTGTATAACTGTAATATCAGCACCCCATTATTTATCATGTACATAACAGGTTTTCGGTTTAGTAAGTAAAAATGATCCAGCAACAAAAGGTCTGTGTTGGCAGACACTCAGAGTTCAACATGTTACCCTGAACAGCTACAGAGACTCAGAGTTCAACATGTTACCCTGAACAGCTACAGTAAGCTGTTTATACATTAAGTGCAGGCGGTTTGAAATCCTTTGTTCCAAAGTCTACAACATATCCTGTCACAACCAAGTTGGCGCCACTTGTTTGTTGTACATTGTTCGGGCATCACTGTGATGCATTGAGGGATTAGAGAAGGTTGTGAAACCAAACCTTTCCGTCTGCTGTAATGGTAAAAGAAAAGTAATGTTCATGAGTCATTTTTCACAAGTCTGAGTCAAGTGTAGTGTGACTCGAGTCACCAACTCGAGTACTCATCTCGGTTAACAACCAAATTATGTGAAAATGTTTGCCCAATGTTACTCATTGATGCTAACAAGTACTTGCCAGCGACCAGTTACTAGCTGTGTGTAGTAAGTCTTGAAAATAGTCCTGACAGTCAGAGAGAATATCAAATGAACATTATTTGTCATTTAAGGACATGCGGCACCAGCAGACAGCTCAGAGCTTATACAGATTCCACACTGCACATCACTTTATGCACTTGCAAATTAACTTGCAGAGTCTATTTATGTTTGGGCCTGGGGCTATTTATTAATCTGTTTTTTTTTTCCCCCCAGTGTTCATGCAGTATGTGCTTTGTTTCCTGTTTGGCAGCTTGTCAGTGTAATGGCCACAGCCAGTGTGTCAATGAGAGTATGTGTGAGAAGTGCGAGGACCTGACAACTGGCCGACACTGCGAGAGCTGCATCTCAGGCTTCTATGGCGATCCGACCAATGGGGGCAGCTGTCAGCGTGAGTATCCATGGGTTATTCAGCCAGTCGGTTTTTCAGTGCTTAGCTTATTTTTTTACACTTCAGTGTTTTACACTTCAGTTTTGTATCTGATTCCTGGCTGTATAATAAATTGCTCCCATGGGATATTGAAGATTTACTCAGCTAATATTGACAGTGTCAGTCCATCAGTCAATATAGTACGGCCACAGTGAATGTTTTCTTTTTCTTCGCTCCAGGTGTCCTTCCGGAATATATATTCACTTGGTTCTTCATCAGGGACAGCCACTCAATAAGCCTCTCTGTTTCCCTGCTTATCTTTATCTTGTCAATATTGTGTATTTGTTGTTTAAGCTTCTGTTTCTCTGCCTCCTGATTGTACATCTAAGTGCTCCTCAGGGGCATTAAAGGCATGTATTACTTCACAGGCTAATCATGACATTCTTGACATCAGTTTAATCCAAGAGCATAAGTAAAAACAATGCGATCAATACCCCAAAGAGGAGATAATGAACAAATAAGCAACATAGCAAGTGTGCACAACTATGATAAAATCACAGCATGGTGTGTTGTTCCACTAGCTGCCCCCCACTGTTACACACATTTGTTCACATTTCTCAGCTGTTTGTAGCAGGAGGACAAGTAATTTTAAAAATGATAAACGGTATTATTGCAAAGAATGGGAAATGTGCAGGTGTGATGAAACTGGTCTTTATAGTCACCAGTCCTAATAGACTATGGGCATCTGATATGGAATGCACAAAGGCACCTTTGGGGGCGGTGGGAGGTGCAGCGTTCATCTGTATGCACAGAATTTACTCTGGTGCTAAACTCCTGGACTTTTTCTTTGTTGCTCGTCTTTTCCTCGGAGGAGGAGATGTTGCATCTGTGCAGTGGAGTGTTGCTCTGACTGTTGCTCCTGCCCATGCAGTGAATAGCATTATCAAGTATCTGGTCTTTTTGGAGACTGGATGTGTTTCTCAAACTTAAAACCCAATGTCAGGAATGACAAACGCACGTAGAGAGGGATGCTTTGGAGGAACAGCCTTCCTGACTTCAAACCAGGTAGAGCTTTGTTAGTGGATTTAGAAACAAAGATCAACAGTTGACTTGTTATTAGTGGATCTATGGTTCTATGTCTTGAAGACTTTGAAGAGAAGAGCAGAGCCTTGAGCACATCACCATGTGACAGTGAGTTGGATTAGGTGGTGTAGGGAGGCTGTCAGTCCCAGTACACCCAGATGTGTAGTGAGGATGAACCGGGAACATCTGGCTGCATCTTGGGGATGTATACAAATGTAGTTTGAGTTGGATCACTTCTACCTGATTCACATTATAATGCAGTATGTTTGTTTTATCATGTCAGTGATTGTTTAACATGTCCAGACTCGTGCACTTTATGGCAGTGCTAGCTACACACATACTGCACATTACACTAGAGAGTCAATCTGTCGCCTTCCATATAATGTAATACATTCATTATCCTGGAGCAGTTTGTCATTTGGAGTAATAGCAGTCATTAAATGGAAAAAAAAAACTGTACTGCTTCAATGAGGTGCTTTTAATTTTTTACAATTCAATGTTTCATGTTTTTTTTTTTTTTTTTTTTTTTACAGCCTGCAAGTGTAACGGCCATGCCAGTATGTGCAACCACAACAATGGCAAGTGTTTCTGCACCACCAAGGGCATCAAAGGAGATCGCTGCCACCTGTGAGTTTCACGTGTTATCACACTCACTCGTCCCTCTGTCCTCCTCTTTAATGCTCCCGTTTTCCTTCCACTTTTGCTGTGTTCGCAATTTTAGGAAAACCTTATAACTAATATTTTAGTCCCCTGCAGTTAAATTTGGCTTGAGACAAATGTTCAGTCTGTATTTTCTATCCATCACAAGCAGTATTTGTGACATCACATGCTAAGATTCTGATGGCGTACAAGAAGAGGCTTTGGAACATTACTTGTTTTGACCAGCAGAACCTAGGTCTAACTTCTGGGGATTTTCTGGAGATAATACTTTCTGATGGCCCAGGAATTCTCAGGCGGTGTGCCTGTCAGTGTCACTGACTGCTCAAACCAGGCCTCCGGGCTGCTGCAGCTCTGTGCACTGTGTGAACATCACTCCATTCAATTTAGTTTTATTTGTATAGCGCCAAATCACAACATTTGTGATTGTATGCCTTCATCAACCAGTCAAATTTAGACAGAGTCAGGTCTAGCCCTTACTATGATTATTATTATAGAGTAAAAACCCAACAAATCCCCCTTGAGCAGCACTTGGCAACAGCAGGGAGTTAAAAACTGCCTTTAACAGAAGAAAAGATTCTCTGATTTGTACTTTGAGTCTACAGGTACATCTCAATAAATTAGAATATCGTGGAAAAGTCCATTTATTTCAGTAATTCAACTCAAATAGTGAAACTCGTGTATTATATAAATTCTGTCTACACAGACTGAAGTAGTTTAAGCCGTTGGGTCTTTTAATTGTAATGATTTTGGCCCACATTTAACAAAAACCCACCAAATCACTATCTCAATAAATTAGAATATGGTGACATGTCACTCAGCTAGTCAACTCAAAACACCTGCAAAGGTGTCCTGAGCCTTCAAAATGGTCACTGTTTGGTTCACTAGGCTACACAATCATGGGGAAGACTGCTGATCTGACAGTTGTCCAGAAGACAATCATGGACACCCTTCACAAGGAGGGTAAGCCACAAACATTCATTGCCAAAGAA
>NW_018127944.1:977803-982310 GCF_001952655.1 Monopterus albus | reverse complement strand
TATTCCTCTTGTCAAGCCACTCCTGAACCACAGACAACGTCAGAGGCGTCTTAGCTGGGCTAAGGAGAAGAAGAACTGGACTGTTGCCCAGTGGTCCAAGTCCTCTTCTCAGATGAGAGCAAGTTTTGTATTTCATTTGGAAACCAAGGTCCTAGAGTCTGGAGGAAGGGTGGAGAAGCTCATAGCCCAAGTTGTTTGAAGTCCAGTGTTAAGTTTCCACAGTCTGTGATGGTTTGGGGTGCAATGTCATCTGCTGGTGTTGGTCCACTGTGTGTTTTTTTTTTTTTTTTTGAAAACCAAAGCCACTGCACTGAAGGCATACAATCGCAAAGCAGTAATCCTAGTTTTTATTTCCAAGAAACGTCAATCAGTTCAGTTTCAAGAAAGCTCCAAGGTCACATGTGAGCATGTTGAGATTTTATAGAAAACTCCAATCCCTACCATGTCGTCCTTTTTTTGGCACACTGGAGCAGCAGCTGTTCCTCCTCAGCTGTATTTCAAAACTTATCTTAACCCCGACCTTCACTGCCACAGGGCTTCTCAAAATCCATTAAAAAGTGGAGATAAAGTTTTACATATGAATGGCTGTCGGTATGAATGAGATATTTTCGCAGGCAGAAGGCATCTGTTAGTGTCTGTCAGCTGACTGAAGGTCAACTCTCGCACCATTGTCGAGTGTGTTTTCTCAGCTCTCTGTGTGGTGCCAGTATTTCCTCACGTAATTGCACTAAATTGTCCCAGTGCACCTTCCTTCCTCTCCTCTTGTTGCCCTTTTCCTCCTTTCTTTGCCACATTTTTGCCTCATTTCTATTCATCTATCTTTCACCTTTCACTCTCAGGTGTGAAGTCGAGAATCGTTACCAAGGCAACCCGCTCAAAGGAACATGCTACTGTAAGTGGAATTCAAATTACCACCTTTGGTGAGAGGGTGTGGGTGTATGTGTGGGTGGGGTGGGGGGGGTTATCACACTAAGAAAGCACCATGATGCTCGGATCTTCTGCCTTGTTCAGGTCAATGTTAGGACAGTTATGTGGCTTTTAAATCAAAGTAGTTTTATGTTTAGAGAGGTAACAGCCAGAGGAGAAACTGCTTTTAAACAAGTTGCAGGTGGAAAAAAAAATCAAAAGTGAGATGTGGATGAAAGTGAATCACTGAAGATTGTAGGGGAGCTTTTGGAGCACCATCTGTTTCTTGTCCCTGCTGCTATGTCATTTTACCAGGGACAGACTGCAGCACAGCGGCCCACAGGGCAGGTTAATCTGTGGCCATTATTATTCTTATTTGTGGTTAATGACGTGACTTGAAATGTGTATCAGTCTGACAAACTCTGTCATCCATAGTCGTCAAACACTGAAATTATTTTATAATCCAAACTGACACAACTTGTAGCAGCAGCAGTAGTAGTTGAATTAAATGGATCGACCTTTGTCGTTGACTGTTTTCTAACCATGCTGCTCTGCTGTAGCTTAGACAGAGACGCCTGAAAATGTACAAATAGGTGAGTGCAGACTGAAAGAAACAGATACATTCTCTGGTATGTACAGAGAAGTTTAAATGTGTTTTGCAGTAATTTGAGTGGAACTACAGCTGCATGCTCAGTCGATCCACGCTGCATGTGTCTCCTGTATGAAGGAGTATTAGCAGCACAAAGGCTAAATTGTTTCTCTGTAGTAGGTGTTATTTTCTAACATCGATTTGAACCAGCATGAAAAAAAATCACAAAATTTGGGGACATAGGAGCCAGTGTGGCCAGTAAGAGACAAAGGAAATTGGTTGTCCTCTGCAGATCAATAAAGTCTGGATGAGAATGGAAAATTGATTTTAAAGTTTCAAGAACATGAGAGCTGTTACAAAAAACAAAACAAAATGGACAGAGATGTGTGGAACACATGGAGCCATGATTCGGTCCATTCCTAGTAACTATCACTTCCTGTTTAGTAACTCACGGACTCTTCATGTACTCAGGTGATGTTCTGCTGGTGACGGCCAGCTGTACATTAACGCTGACAGCCTCCATTACAACCTTCATCACTGAACACACTCTTAAGATTGTCAGGTGCAGCCAAGAAAGTCAATAGAACTTTGAAATAGAAAAAGTGTGGGGGGAATAATTTCCTGCCCCGAGCGCTGTCTGAGAACACGCTCTTGTGTGACTTTCAAACTAGACTGATCGAGCTATTCCTCTTCATCTTTTGTAATCCCCTCCACGCTCTCCCACACCCACATCTCTGGCTCCATCGCTTCAAACAGACACGCTTCTCATCGACTACCAGTTCACCTTCAGCCTGTCGCAGGAGGACGACCGCTACTACACCGCCATCAACTTTGTGGCCACACCTGAGGAGGTAAGTCTGACAGAGAACACCCCTCCGTCACAGCAGCTGTCACTTTGATTAGGATTAAAGACAGAAAAGATGGCACCAGAAGATGGCTTTCTTTTTCTTCACTTATTGTTAAACATGGCTTCTTCCTATGACTTTTTTCCCCTTTTGTCTGTTTTATCATTTTAGTGACAATAAAAGCTCAGTGTTGATAAAAACATAAAATAAAACAGTCACTTCAACACAGCTTACATACTGTATACCGAACAATAGCTCTCCATTTAAGAAAACGGTAAAAATTTAGTATGTTGGTGTAAAATGTTCAAAAATAATGAGAGAGGTTTAATTTGAAAGGAATAACAAGCGCCAACCCCTGTCGGCTACATCACGGCCTATTCAGCAAACGAGAAACAGGATAACAAGGAACTATTTAGCGGTATTGTTGTAATATCATTATAACAGGATCTTTATTAAATTAGAAAAGTACCTTTGAGACTGAAATCTCATTTTCAAGGCAGACCCACATTCGTAGAAAAGGCCAATCTACATAATTAGAAATACTACAGTATTCAAGCTACTCTGTCACAGTCGTATACAGCAGAGCACAGGAAACAAAACCATGGCATATAATGTAAATGTAAGCCTAAATTTTAAATAATGAGACATATAATACCAAAAAACATGCTCCGCTCACTTATTACAATGCGTAGTGAATAGACTGAGTGCTGCTGGCGGGACACTTCATAAGTAAAAGCCCCTGAGGAGCCCAGACAGACATTGATGACATCAGAGTGAAGTGTGACGTTGCAGTGTGAACTACCCTCATCACACAGCAACTGAACTACCCGCACTCATCACACAGCAAACCAAAGCTCGTCCAGTCATATTCACCTGGCTGCAGCATCTGCAACATAAACTGAAACAAGAGGGTGATGAAATATTCCAGATGGTATCTTCCCCCTGACAAAGCTTTCACCAAATGGTAACACATGCAGAGACAGGATCCAGCTGGATCAGCTGGAGTTGTGCACAAAGACTCATTTTTAAAGTTGCAGGAAGCATTGACATTTTTATTATGCCTTGATTCTTGAAATATACGGTAAACTGGAGACATTCACTGTCCTAAAAAATGTCATATCATTTTAAAATGCTTAACCTGACCAGATTTTAAGGATGTTAATAATTGTTCGGTGAGTTTAAGGCTAAGCCAACATGTAACACAGAATGGGGTTTAAACATAAATCAAAATGTACCGGTTTCTACATTATGCAAACTATTTAAAGACTTGTGAAACTTAGCAGTTATTAATAAGTACTGTCCTTCAGTAGGTCAGTGAACATGAATTAGACTGTGATATTTAGAGATAGAGAATGATGATGATGATGACAGCATGTTTTCTGTGTCCTCTCTCCCTCCTCAGCCAAACCGGGATCTAGACATGTTCATAAATGCTTCAAAGAACTTCAACCTGAACATAACCTGGGCCACTAGCTTCACCGGTAATTCTCAACAGTTGCTCTAATAGTGCTGAAAACATAAGATAACGGAGTTTATTCATCATTGTTCAGAAACACCAAATCTACCCAGGCTTCTCAAATGGCCTCCCCTTTTCTTTGGATATTCACTGTCATGTTGGGCTCTTTCTCACACTCTATAGACTCCATAGTTTACTGAAAAAATAATCAAATCTATCACAAAATTGTTAATTGTTAGTTGCAGATGAATACTTTAGACTTGATTCTGGGAAACATAAGGTCAATCCTCTGTTAGACCAGATGCTGTGATTTGCTGAAAGACACAGGAGAGGAGAGGATATAACAGCGTGTCTTGGATTCTTGTAACCTCATGTCAATTCTTTTAATCAAACTGCGAGCAAAAACCAAATGTTCTTTTTGGTAGTTTAAACTCAGAAACTTAATTTGCTTCTCCTCATGTTATTTAATTGTTGAGAATAGAGATGCACCGATCAAATGGCTGAGATTGGAAATGGCCGGTATCTGGCGCGACTCGCCTTGACCTGTCACTCTGATATTTCTGATTCTGTGCTGGTCAGATTTAGAGAAAATTGCAAATTGGTGCATCTCGAGTTGAAAAAAGGCTTTTTCCCCCACACACTTGTATTTTGCCCTGCTTCCTATTTCTCTCATTTTTGCATCTCTTTTTATTTCCTATGCCCTTGTTCGCC
>NW_018127944.1:960757-977737 GCF_001952655.1 Monopterus albus | reverse complement strand
GTAGATCCCCATCATCTCTCGGAGCAACATCAAGGAGTTCAAAAACAGCTTCTCCAACGAGAACTTTGACTTCCGCAACAGCCCGAACATAACGTTCCTCGTCTATGTCAGCAACTTCACATGGCCCATTAAGATTCAGGTAACCTTCAGTGTGTAGTGATTTGTGCTCCAGTATGTTAGGTCATTTCTTAGTCAGATAGATATTTGTTAGATATTTGTTGTATTACTAATGTTTAGTGGAGCCAGGATGTCTAGCTCAGGCTGTTAAATGCTTAGTCATTCTCATGAGTTTTTTGCAGGCTGCATATAGGCCAAGGACAACTAGATAGAAAAGTCAGCAGGCAGGAGGTTATTGCTATTATTAAGATATGTGTAACCGTAATTGTAATCATAATATTTTCTTATGGGTAATGTCATGACATGTCACTAGGTGTCATGTCAGAATGTTCTTAGATACACACCACTCATCAACAGCCACACACACATTGATTTTCTTAATGTCTTGACTATTGTTATGGTCAGCTGCAAAGCTGGCATATCAGGTGACGTCACGGTTTGACCTTGCTGAGTAGAATGGGCTATCCCAACCAAGGGATAATATTGGATAGGCATTATGTTTCAGGGTCTTTTACACTTGGTTCGGCCTGCGTGCAGGATTGGAGGTGGAAGAGATCTGGACGTGTAATGTTAATTTTACCTGTGATCCTTTGAATAAACCAGCACGGTTATTTTTTATATATCCAAGTGGTCTACTTCATCTATGTGAGTTCCTGGTTAAAAAGAGCCGGAAGAGGCTACGACAAACGGAGCTTTCAAGTAAAATAACTTTAGTCTGTAGTAGATGAGACAGTTAACTAGTGAATCAGGCTTAGATTCATGAGGTAAAGGTAGGTGAAGAACGACAACAGTGCAGACTGTTGTGTTTAAATCGAACACTGAAGAAATCATGATTGGTGCCTTCCAGTATTCATAATAAGTTATGATATATAAGGATCAGCATCCACTGAGTGGTTTGTTGAACACAGGAAGGAAGCTGATGAGTTAGATGTGACACTTTAAATCTGTAAACGACAGGATTTGTGCTTTGACAGCATGGAACGAAGACATGATGATGGCGCCAGGAAACTTGGTAATGAAAGTTGGAATGACTCATAAGTCACAGTCGGAACTGAATGTCAGATAAATTATCGTCCAAACTGCATCCTGCATCTTTTAAATTTCGTTACATTGTTTTCAGTGCAGTGACAATAAAGATATTCTATTTTGTTCTATCTTATCAATAGTTTCAAACAATTGTAATGGGTGTGTTTCACACTTTTTTGGTGCAGCAAACCTGAAAATCTCCTCAGTTCAGCTGCAAAGCACAGTCATGCACTTCCTTCAAGGAATGTCTCTGAAAATTTAGTGTATCATGGTTTAATAAGAACCAGCCAAAGAAGTTGGATAAATGTAAATGTTGGCAGCCGGCAGTAAAATGTGGTCAGTTGGGGGAGGAAGTGTCCTGCTCCTGGTGTGCAGGAACCTTTCTCCAGTAGTGACAGTAGTAGTGAATAGGGCTCTGTTGAGTTGCTAATGATGTTCCTGCGGCCGAGCTACGACTGCTGCTACCATGTGTTCTTTGGAGAGAAAAGTGTCCCTCAACAGTATTCCTGCTCTACGCTGGCAGCAAAGTCGAGTCATGTTGGTGTTTAATGTCTGCACTTGCAGCAGGATTAAAGTCGACTTGTTTCAGACAGTTGATTTATTGTGGGGTTTGTTCAAAGTAAAAGTCATGTAGAAACTCTTTAATATGTTTTGTCATCCACATGTATCCAGTTTATACTGTGGGTGGGTGCTGAAAATACATTTACATTAGTTTGTATTCATTTAATTGGTTGGTACACTATTACCAACCAGAGCGGATCAAGGAGGAGAGTGACATCTCCATTGACTCTACAGGCGCTTTTGGACCAACCCATTCTAGGGACTACCCCACTGGGGAGCTCCTCCAAGAATGACACACCTTCATGGGCTTTTTTTTCTGCACCAACTGTAGGAACGCTGACGTAACGTAACATTAAAAGTCAGCTGACTGTTAGTGATTAGCTAAAGTAATTCATGGTTCCTGTTGTGCTCGGAGAATACCGACCCTGAAGTAGGCGCTAAAAAGTCCCTCAACTAAAAAGTCCCCCTGACTTGTCTGCTATCTTCTTAAAATAAGCATCAACACTACATGTGGTGCAGAGAATGAATGGGCTGATGCTGCTTTAAGACTGTGAGGTGCTCTGGGGCCTGGCTTTTCGTGCACTTGGTGCAGCCAGCCCATCTGTTTGCCTCCCTGATCAGTTCTGGCAGTGATTTGACTGGTTTCCCTGTGTGAGCTCCTTTCCCCTCTCCTCCTACTAAAGGGAAGAAAAATCCTGCCTCCATCTTCCAGATCCTGCCTTGTGAAAGTTTTTAGTTCTCTCAGCTTCAGGCCTCCAGCTGCTACCAGCCAGCCTCAGGAGGCTCCATGAGCTGCAGCTCCACAGGAGAGCAGAGCAGAGCTGAGAGAGCCTTCCTCCTCTCGCCCAGCTCACCTTCTGTCTTGTTGGGTTGGGATCATGTAGAAGATCAGCCCTGTCCTTGAAACTAAATCATGCACGTCTGCAAACGAGTGCTTTTTCTTTTTTTTTCCTGCCTTGCAGTCATGGAGCTTTACATTTACTGAGGTAATGTTTTCCACTTGTTTCTCTTTCTTTTCCTGCCACTGCTCCTTGTCTTTAGAATAATTATTTACCATTCCTTTTTAATAACAACCCTTCATGATTCTTTTTGTTGCCCTTTCTTACACTCCTCATCTTCAGTGGTCTACTGCAGTGTGGCACAGGGATGTGAGCATTTGTGAAGAATCGTAGGTGGTTGGTCCTCCAGTGTTGGCAGGCAGAGATCAGAATGTTGGAAAACGGTTTATAAGCAGCTGCTGAAATAGAGCAAGGGCAAAGTGGAATGTTAAGTTGAAACACATGCTGCATTCAGAGTGGGCTGTGTGCAGGCTGAGCCCTCTCTCTCCCGCCTTTAACGTGCAGCTGTACAGAGCTCACTCTCTTTCACTCGCTCTCCGACACAACACCTCAAGGTTTCTTCTGTTTAATTGAACGTGGTCAGAAGTAGCCTTAGAGCAACATGCTCACCGTTTTGTTGACTCCTCTTGTTGCGATCACCACCCATTGTGTTGCATTTTGTATTTATTCATATATTATTTTACCCCAGTTACTGGAGAATACAACAGTTTTTTACCTAATGTGTTTCAAATAAAATATACAAAACAGATGTTAAATCACAGGTATGATCATTTTGACCCACCAAAACTTAGGTTTTCTTTTTTTTTTTTTACAATGGTCAAATTGAATGATCATCACCATTGAGCAGCTTGGATCATCAAAGCGAAATCATTTGCTCTGAGATTAGTCAACGAGGAGTTCTCCCACTCCCTTTTTTATTTTTTCTCTCCTGATGAAGAATAGATCTGAACTTAATGATGTTTGTAATGAAAAGCAAATCCCAGACTAATTACATTGAAGAGCTGTGATCTCCTGTTCCATGCTTTAGTGAACATGTCATGATATGGTAGAGATTAGAACAGCCTCCAGTTTAATACCCCGCTGTGGAGCAGCAGCCGCTGTAGCTATCAGCAGGCTGGGCCGCTCTGCATATCTGTGCCGACTCATGTAGTGTTTATCTGAGCCGTGCACAGCTGCCTGATGGCTGGGTCTTGATACTGATCATAGAGAAGTTAGGAAACAAACGAGTGGTTTTACCACGTGCACATTAATTAATAAAGAAAATGAATAAAGATGCACAGCTTTACTTTAAAAATATGACATGAAAATAAAAATATGATTAAAAACTTGATAAAGGAAATAGAACAAATACAAAATGCAGTCAGCAGCTGTTTAACAGAGCACAATTAAAATTTCCTCAATCATTTATTTCCATTTGTCTTGGCATTTGTTAATTCATTCATGTTCATTTGTTAATTGGCAGGTCAACACCAAAGTCCAGGTGAAGCTGATGGAAATATTACCTTGTAGGTCATAAACCAACCTAATGGGACAAATTGAAATCTTGGCCTGGTAATGGCACTGGGTGATAAATTATTCCTCAGTTATTATTTTATATTTATGTGCAAATGTGTTTTGGCACCACATTTCATGCCAAGCCGTCCACTCCAAATTCAGTCTGGACCGACAGTGTAGAAAATGGTAACTAATGTTACTATTCATACAGCTGCACTGCCAGAGTAAAAAAATTTTGCACTGCAGAAGCATTTGCATTTCCCTGGAGGCTTGACCAGTTTTCCTTCTGTTGTTGGTATTAAATGGAAGAAGTACAGCGCTCTCCGGTACAAACCGGGAAGCTGCACATCTGCCCACATGCACAGACGCATATTCCAGCTTCACCATATTTAAATTCTGTTTCCTTCTTTCCCTTTGTTTGGAACCTGTTGAGCAGCCATCCCTCGTACTCACTTTACTTCAAAACGCCAATATATTTTAAGCGACTGTCAGAAGCCTTTAAAGGCAGAATATTTCCAGTCTTAATGGCCGGGGGCAGGCTGACAGGCCCCGCTGCGAGATCCTTTGCGGCCTCTAAAGAGTCACCTTCTGCTGGGCACATAATGAGAGCATCACCCAGGCCTCCCGCCACCACTGTCAGCTCACCTCTCGGTAACAAAGCACCGCTCGTGGCTGACGCTTGATATTATCCACTGCAGTAACTGTTATCACACATCTTTCCAGTGAGACAGCCTTCTTGTTCTTTTCAAAATGGAGTTATGCAATGAGGACTGGTGCTGAGGCATCTCTCATTGTTTTACCTCATGTTTAAATAGGTTAGCGCTGTCTTTGAGTGTGGGGCGATTGTGTCATCAGCAGAGAGCATTATGTATCTCATAATCAACCAGAGAAGTAGATGGCATTGCTGTGCCGCTGTAACAAAGCAGGTTGCTGTACAGCTGACAAGGCTTCTTTTTATAATTCTGAACTTTGCTCTTTAAAAAAAATCCCTGCAACTCAAAGTTTCATACAGTCTCTTTTTATTTGAATCCTTTCAGTTTGACCTCGTATTTACATTTATAAGCACAGGAGGTAAAATATTTCCTTGAAACAAGTTTCTCTGAATTGTAAGTACCAGGTTGTTTCTTAGGTTGCCTACCAAGGTCTTTTAAAAAGTTGTCTCTGGGTGTATTGGCACCCTGAACTTATCTTGAGTGTTCAACAGTCTGGAGCAGAGTTATCACACTGAGGATTCCGCGCTCAACAGTAATCAACAGCAATACATTAGTGAACCAGATGGTGCTGACTGCACAAGTAAATTAGACCTCGGGCCATTCACAAAACACACACGCCCCTGTCATCTCCCCACACAGGCCAATTATTTTGACCCTGTGTTGTTGTGTCCCTCTAAATTTATACACATTCTGACCCATCAAGTGATTTCTCTGCATATAGTATATTGCAATTCTTGACCTCGTTAAGGATTCATAGACTAACCAGGCATGTACACTGCTGGGGTTTCTGGCTTTTCCTCTTCCTCCTGATCCTGTTTTCCAGTGGAGTTGCATGCAAATCCCTGCTTTGCAGAGGAATAACGAGCAGGAGCACCGATGACTTCTGGTCTGAGGCGTCACCTCGGAGAACAGTGTGCGAAGGGATTTCTGCTCCTGGCATGAAGCGCAGTACCTCCGTGAGGCCAGAGAGAGGCAGTGTTGTGTCGTCACATAGATGTGTTCATGAGACATTTTCAGGGTGAGGGCAGGAGGGAGTGTAGGCATAAGTGCTGGGAGGAGGGGGTGGGGAGGTGGTATGACACCGCAAGTGTTACCCCTGGCAACCTTGATTAAGACAGGACATCGTTAGTACAATTGCTCTTATGATGATTACATAGTGGATAGTTCTGCCCACGTGTGCAGGAATGAGCTGTGGGCAGCTGGCATGGCGCCGCTGTGACAGGCGGCAGTCTGGATCACAGATGAGCAGGCAGACTGGGAGCATCCCAGTAGCTGAGAATACAGACTTGTGGATGCAATAATGAGCAGAAATACTCCTGGAAATTCCTTGTGACAGTGGTTGAACTTCTGAACCATACTACAGACACACATTAGACACCATAAAATATGCAGCACATGATCACAGCATCATAAATAAATGTACATGATCCACACTGCCCAGTTCATACATGTGCACTGGCTATTTGCCTGTGTGAGCGGGTCCTGTTCAGTTCTGGCTTTTGTCAGATCTGCAAGGTCAACTCAAGTATGAAGCTTGCATGTTTGTAACCATATAACACTGATCTCTTAGCTTCAGATCTCCCTTATTAAAGCAGATTTCTGACTTGGTTGTCCATTCTCTCCCTTTTCACAGATCGCCTTCTCCCAACACAGTAACTTCATGGATCTGGTGCAGTTCTTCGTCACATTCTTCAGGTGAGTAGCTCTCCCCTTCCCTTCCTTCTGTTCATTTACTCCACACACACACGCAGATGTTAAAGTGGCTGCAGTTGCCTCTCTACTTGTGTGTGTGATGCAGTGTGAAGCACAGTGATGGATCACCAAAGCTGCTCTGCTGTGCCTGTGCACCAGCCATTACTATGAAGATGCGCTACAGCTCACTGGTTTATATGAGCTGGTTAGCTGTGAGCACGCACATGCAGCTCCCACTCTTTTATTTTATTCCCTCACATCGTGCACAGACCGACTCATTTTTCTTACGTTCATCTTTGTGGTTCACAAAATAAACAGAGCAGAGTTCTGCCAAAAATCACAATACCTTGAAATGTGTATATGAGCCAACGCAGCTCTGTATGCCTTGAAAATGTGTTCACGTGAACATAGCAGCGCATGATTTATGTCAGTCACCTTCCTCGCAGTGCCAGAGCAAGACACACACACTGTCCTGGCACACAATATAAAAGCAATAACGAGTGTTTATGGCTAAGCAAAAACTGCCTGCTAGATGTACACGGCAGCAAACAGACCAACGTTTTCATCAAAAAAATAACAGCGATACTTCCAAAGTTGGTATGGCAAACGTTCCAGTAAGCAGTTGCTTAGTGACACATGGGGTAAACAATGGGAAGCATTATTTGAGATCATGTTTCTTGGCAGCCTAATGAACATCATTACCCATTTAACTATTAGGGATGTAATGATATTTGTAATTTTGCAGTAACACTATAAAAATGTATTGATAATGTCGTGGGATTGTGACTAACAGGATATTACATAAGATTATATTGCTAGTATAACTACACCTTGCAGAAGCAGTGAGGACATGACATTTTAACAGAGATGGGCAAACAAACCAGACGCACATCTGCAAAACCAGCCACTTTGTAACCATCCCCAAGTATTTTCTCTTGAAAAGATAGACCGCAATGTTTGAAAACGCCTCCAGTATAACACAGGTGCCTGCTTCAACTGGTCCAGTGACAGACCCAGTGGCACGGCCACCAGAGAATGCTAAACCCACCTGGGGGGGAAACTAACACACTGAGATTCAGCTGCTGCAATAATATATTATTTCATTTTATTTCACAAAAGCACTGCTACTGCCTGCTGCAGTTGTACAGACAGCTCATTCAGTACCAATGACAGTTCATGCCAGGTTTTTGCACATGCTTAGCCGCCTGCCTTTTAATAAACAAGGAAAGCAGGTGCACTTTAGGTTAAAAGGAAAATCATACAAGACCCACTGATTTATTTAATGATTTTTTTTTTCATTTTATAATATCCTGATAAATATCGTATTGTGGACCTTTTGTCATGGCCATATTGTACTGTGTGTTTTGGGTATCGCTACATCCCTGTCTGCTTCTTTAGCTGCTGAGTGCTCCCTGGATTCACCAGATAGCCACTCAGTGTGTCTGCCAGCCCTTTGGTAGAGGACAGCAGGTTTGTCAGAGCTGCCTGCTGTGACCCTGATGAGTGTGGTGAGACTGAACGAAAACAGTAACGCTGTGCGCTGTGAAACCAGAGCAGTGAGGTGGACGATACTGGGACACTGCAGAGTTTGGTGATAACTGTCTCCTGCTTTATCGCTGCTGACAGCTCTTATATTAGATGTGGCTGTTTGATCCATTGCTAATTTAAAAGTGTTTATTAGAGCATCTTTAATGCATTTTCACCGTATGGAGCCATACTGTAGCTGCCATCCACAGAACCAGAGAAAGCCAGTAACTTAATAGGAACTGACAAGGTTTAAAAGTATCTAACAACATGCTCTGCGGTTTGTCAGACCCGCTGCAGCATATAGCGTTCTGCCTGACACTGGGGTTGGTTAACTTTGAAGCCAGATTGTCCTTTTCCTTTTGTTCTCACCCGTATGAGTCAAATATTCAATCTGATGGCAGTGGTGGGAATATTTTTTTTTTCCTGTCTTGCACATTTTCCTGTGACATGTCTGACTGGCTCCCCTGTGGATTTTGACTTGAATTTAAAATAAATTCCTCGGGGATTGTTCGCAGAGCAGCATGCGGCTGTGTAATGCTGGAGGTGCTGGTGTTGCTGGCAACCCCGAATCCATGTGCACGTTGAGCTGGGATGAATCAGTGGGTCCATGTTCCACTTGTTCGGGAACTGCTGTAATATGTTATCGACTTTAAAAATGAACAGAGCCAAAACTAGGTGCTCCAGTGTGTCCCTTACATGCTTGACTGCATGTGCGTGTATTTATTTCTTGACTATCTTTCTTATACGTTTGTGAGTGTGTGTGTGTGCTACCCACAGGACACACTCATGACTTTCATGTTTGTGTGCTCTCCGCTGTGCCCTGAAAAAACCGTGGCTCTTCAAGTCATGTTGCTTTTATTGATCCATCCGCCATGAAAAGACAGAGATGCTTGGCTGATATGAAGGCTTCTCTTTGTTTGTTTTTGTTTTTTTATTTGCAGCCAGCCTGTTGCCAGCACAGCGATGCTCCATAACAGTATGTTCTAGCACCAGCTGAATAAATCACACTTCTCTCTAGGGCTGTCCCAAATGACAAATTTTGGGTTCTGGATATTCGTTGTTAATAATCGGAGCATATTAACCATTTACAGTACGTGTACACAGAATGTGCAGCATTTCCATCACTGATGTGAGAATGGCTGGTAGTTTTACCTGTGAAGACGTCTCACTCTGGAGCTGTTGGTTATTCAGTGTTGTCACAGCGTGAGGCCTCTTTACCTCATAAACGATGTTCATCTAACAGCAGACGGCGTTTTGTCTGTGCGTCCACCGGCTGCAGCGAGATCACAAACCCGACAACCACCACTTTCACGTTGTCCCATCATCAGTTTGAGTTAACGTTAGTTAGCGACAGCTGCTTTGACCCTGCTGGTTGTCATTTTAACCAGAAAGAGCAACACTCGACAGGAGCTGCTACCTGAAGGATTTCTACACAGGGCTTTGCTAACAGGATTGTAGGTGTCACTGGCACCGCTGTGCAGCAGCGGCGGCCTTGACTATCCAAATACTAAAACTGAAAACCGATTACCTACCAACGAGTGAATATTTGAACAGTCGGATATTCGGGTCCAGCCGTAATTCTCTCTGGGGTTCATACAGTGTTAAACGCTGTGGGACTACGGGTGCTGCGCCTCACTCCCTTTGCATATAAATGCTCACGACACTGGTATGTTTATACATGTTGCACCAGTGTTGGAATAGTTGCTTGTCAGCATTTGGAGGACGCGACCTGCAGCTGCTGGAAACGGGCATCTCTGTCTGCTCACTCCATCTTTCTCCTTATCCTACCGCTCTCTTTTCATCTCTGGCTCACTCCCACCCCCTCCTCTTCTCTTTTCCTCTCCCCTTCATCTCTGCCTCCTCTCTTTTTCGGTCCCTCCTTCACCCCCTCCCATCGTCCCACACTCTCTCCTCCTCCCGTTCTCCTTTCATCCCTAGCTCCTCTGCTCTCTTCTCCTTCTGTTCTGTGTTCCTCTTCCATCGTCCCCTCTTCATCCTCTCTGCTGTGCCTTGTTCCTTCCCGTGTCTTCCTCCCTCCCTCCCTCCCTCTCTCCCTTGTTTTCCCTGACTTGCTCTTAATCCCACCGCTCAGTGTTTTAGATGTGCATGCTGCCTGCCACTGATTCAGCACAGATGAGTAGAGCCCTTAAGTTTACAGCGAGCACGCAGCCTTGGTTCCTACTTGCCTCTAGTTCTTTGGATGCTGCACCGTTTGTGTTGCGGGGGAGGAGAGGGATGCTAATTAACGTGAAAATTGTTTGCTCTTCTTCACTCCAACTTTCTCTGTGTCCTAATCGCTTTCTTTCTCGCTCTCGGTTTTTCCTCTCCTTGCTATGTTCCCTGTGGCGACAGATGAAGGTGGTACCATCCTGTTATCTGTAGCGCCAGCACAGACACCCCCGTGAGCATTCTCCAGCCACAAAACAGAAGCATTAAACATCAACAATAACAGCAAACAGGCGCATTCACGTCCAGCTGTCCAGTAGCTTCTCGCCTGCTGTTTTGAGTCCTGGCTTTTAAAAGTGAAGTAACACTTTATTTTTTAGTTTTTAGTTTCAGTCGCAACATTTACAAAAAACCTCATGAGTGTTTTACAAATGAAACGTCTCTAGTTGTGCAAATGGAATTGAATTTTCTTTCAGGCCTGGAAAAGCCCTGGAGAGTGTGAGGTCTTCCAAAATATTTTTGGAAATGTAGTGAGAATGTATTCTTGAATGTTTTTTTTTTTCCTCCCAAGTTGCCGTGTTTTTAATTTTAAACTTGGCTGCTATTAAAGCAACTGCCCTTTGAAGTAATAATGACCTGAATGACAAATTTCTTACATTATTCCAAAGTGCTACATGGAGGAAGCTAAAAGAGCGGTCATCAAAAGCAACGTTTTATCATTGCATGCTGGGACATATTGCTCATGGTAATATTACTGCAGTTGTGAAATGTTTAAAGTCCAACTTTATGCATCAACTTCTCTCCCCCAGCCAACAAGTTACAAGCTTCTCAAAAAGTTTTTTTAAGTTTCTTGTTTATGGAGTAAATTTCAAGCAGTAGTTTAATACATGTGTCTTTGGAAGTGGGACTTAACCTGCAGGGGTTGAGTGTGTGTGTCTGGGAGAATTAATGGCACTAATTAACAAAATTACATAAGAATAGTTTAATGTCCTAGTCAGCCAAGTGTTCATATTTCGGTGTGGCAGTTGGTAGCAGTGTGGGCGAAACACCAGACAGTTTTTATGGAGCTATGATCCTGGAAACAGAATCAGGTTAAGATGAATTGATGAAACTGTCCACCCTGCCATTCTCAGCTGTCATCGTTCCATCTGTTATGTATCAGAAGGGGCAAACTGCACCTACCAGTAGACCAGAAGGTGTATGTCATTGAAACGGCCTTTAAATACTCAGGAAATCTGTAGCTGCTGTAGTCGCTGTGACATGAGCAGAAGTCCGATGACACATGGGTGACGTCGGAGTAGTCAGTCGCTGTATATGTCAAAGTAGTCATGGTACACTCTGCATTTATTATTGTAACCATGAAAGTCTGGCTCACAATAACAGCCTACTGAGTTGATTAGGAGGTGACGTATGGCCCTGCTAACCATGAGGACAAACTGATAACCCCATTAAATGGGGGTTGTCATTTCTGAGACGACACTCGGTCTCTCTAACCTGCTCTTTGTTCTGGGACCTGTGTTTATTTTTATCATCATCTTTAATGGATGCATCATACTATTGCTCTAGAACACTGATCACACGCCAGCCCTCTGTAGCATGCACATCTAAAAAAAAAAAAAAAAACTTGACTTAACCTTCTAATAATCAACGCTGAGGCCTGATGTCCTAGAAAATTCTCCGTCCCCTGAGAGCGTAACTCCATGGTGCATCTGTGCTGCTTGACAGCTGGTATTAAAATAACTTGTGCTGTTTGGTGGGCACTTCCGTCCTACACACGTTTGTATATATATATTTAGTACATGAGGGTCCCAGTGGGCCCTGTGTCCCTGGTTCCTGCAGTGCTCAGCACCTGCAAATGTCATAGATACTTGAGTCTTTTTCCTCAGAATCTTAAAGAATACATTTGATTTTGAGTCTGTTTTAATATAATATTCAGATGCCATATGGATTTAGTTGGTCGGTAAAGCTTTCATTTGTTCCCCATAAAGGGGTCTTTGGGGGGTTAGGGATGTCTAAGGGCAGAGGATGCTGTACAGATTATAAAGCTATAAAGTTATAAAGTTTGTGATATTGGGCGATATGAATACTGTGAAGCAATGTCCTTGTGGACTGACTACACACGAAAGGCCATAGTTTACTTTCTGTGCAAAGATGCATTCCCAGGGTGCATCTGAAGTTAATATGCAGCTTCAGTGCACTTACCCACTCTTAATACCATTAAAGACACTCTTCATTAGGCCTAACCACTGTAGTGAGTCAACCTTTGTGGTGCAAATGAGCCTGTTAAAGAGACAACAGACAAGAGATTCATCATTTTGTTTCACCAGCTCACAAAATTAACGGTTTTCATTTTTTAATTTCTCAATTACTCGGCCACAGAAGCGTATATTCACCAGTGGCAGTTGAAATCAATAGGCTGCAGCTTAAACTCGCACTCGCTAGAGCTTCTCCCTTTTGTGAATTGTTAAAATTATGGCTTTTGCGATTTAAAAGCTCTTTCAAGACCAACGTGTGAAGTCTTTTGTGTGATGGAAAAAGTTGATATGTGATGCAGGTCAGTCGTGTTGTTCAGTCTATGGGCTGGCTGGTGTTCGTGTTTGCTGCCAGCTCTCAGATCACTCAGAACAAAGGCAAGATGGCATTTTACATTTTCATGGGATTTGTTGACAGTAACAAAGAAAAGTAATGGCAGCTTTATCCTTTAAAAACACAGCACACCACAAAAATTCTAGTCTTTTCTGATCATTGACAGCATAATTGTGCACTAGTTAATGACCAGAGACCTACGCGGAGCTCAGCACCAGACAAGCCCCAGCACCCTTGAAAAATGTCACCCACATTGAGATGAATTATTAAAATCTGAAGCACATTTAAAATCATAATTCACCTCACTTTGCAGCGTGTTATCACGGTTGTGTAGTTAAAGTGATTAGTGATTTATATTGCTTTGCCGGCTGTTTGAACAGAGAGGAGACGTAATTTGGTCGGGGCGGAGGCATTAAAAGACAGAGCTGCAGCAGGCTGGCCGCCCTGGGCCAAGTCTCGTCGATGTGTGGGTGGCCGGGATTCAATAATGAATCAGCCTGCTGCCACAAAGGAGACTTAGATTCTTGCCTTTGAGAGACAGACAGGTTTGACTGAAATGTGCATCAGAATGAAAAAGAGTTTTTCTGTGTACATCCGAAGCTGCCGTCTCCTGCTGGTGTACCTCTGGACTTCTTTAGTTTGTTTTCCTCATGTTTGGTTGGGATTTGTCTCATCAAATCTCCTACTCAACCGCCATCAGCACGCAGCAGTGTTATTGCTCTCGCCGACCTTGTTCTGAACCGTTTACCTCGTTAAAGCGGAGAAATCGGCGTCATCACTCCCGGATCCGAGTCGACCTCCTTGCCGACCACATCTCTCTGCCTCCCGCTTTAAACTCACCCTCTGCTCCTCGTTCCAGTCTCCCCAGCAAAGCCTTTATCCCTTTATGCTGAAACCACATTAGTCACACCACAACTTCTCACCACTTTTTACTGATAACTGGTAGAATGAAGCTGTGGGGGGGGTGTTTAAATGAAAGATAAGGTTGACATAAAAGTCCTGTCCAGTGAATTCATTGTAATGCCCTGGCTGATGATATTGCTCCCTTTATTCCTTCTGCTATCAGCCTACTACATGCAATAAATAAATCATAGTACCTGATATTGCTTCAGTTTGTTTTTTCTTTCAGTCCCTCTTCAGTCATATACCATTTTGATGCTGATGCTCATGGGTGATTGTTGCTTGTATGAGTCTGCGTATGGTTGAGTAGATTGTAAACCTGTAAAACCAAATTGCCCTCATGGGATAAATTAAGTTGGCTCAATTGAACTGAATTGAAAAAGAGCATTATTTTATTGGAGGCACTTGGTCATTATATAAACTCACAGATGATTAAATATGTTCAAGAGAGTAACAAATTTACACAATATCTAAAAAAACATTGTGTTAAAATGGCTACAGGCAAGCTAGCTAATTAGCTGGCCTGCCCTGGACATCTGTTCAGGAGCACCAGGGCACCGAGAAACTGGGTAGTTGAATTTGAAAAAAGCCCAGCATACATGCCTCCGTACAAATTCCCATTCCTCTATTATTTCAGCTGAAACTATATAAGATCATGTAAAACGTATTCATGCCGTTTGGGGCACGTTGCTGTGCTCACTGAGTAGATTTGCTACTATAGCACCTGGCAGTGTTAACTGGAGGCTCCGAGGGCAACGTAGCGGCCACTCGTGTATAATTTGGGAGGTGGAAGTGGACAGCAACAGAAAAGAACTAATTCTGTTGTAGCCATCATCTCGCTACTCAGCCTCTTCAACACATCAGCAGGTGTTGGCACAGAAGTTTGTTCACACATGCGCATACTCAGAAAGGCTCTTGATTCAAACACGGGAGGCAGCTGGCCACTCAGTGGTGCAGTGTATGATTGTCCTTCACAAACACACACACATATATAGTGTGCGCCTTCTTTTTCTCTGCTGCATCTTTAAAGCTTCAGACTGTAGCCTGCATGGGGGAAGGAGCTGGGGGTCGGCTTTATAAAGTCAATTCCGAATGTTAATTTAAACAGCGGCCAGTTTAATAATGACGGATCATTATTTTCTCTTGGTTTTGCTCTCAGCGACTTAATTATCGATCAGAGCTTTTCGGCCTTCAAATTATAAAACAGATCCATCATTACAATTGGTAGAAAAGATGGTGACACAGATCCCAGCTGGGCTATGTGCCACACAGAGGTGATTGACAGCAGGGCAGAGCGTGGAGGACTCTTCAGCACTAGACATAGACTCATCCAACTGTTAAACAAATGTTATTCAAACTTTTGAAATACTGAGATGTATAAAAAGACTTGGGGGCCATATCTGGTTGAATAGTTCCAACAAAGACTGGTTTTTCCTAAAATATTCCTTTGAAGTATTTCACAATGAAACGATATGTCGGCGAGGCATGGTGTAAATAAAAGAGGAATTGGACTGTTCAAATATAATGTAGGTACAATATTATTAATTTTCACAGCATGGGGTTGCAAGCAGGTCTTGCTTTATTTTAAGGGATCACAAGTTGCAGTTGTCAGTTAGTTTCTTCTCCTTCCTTAACGTATTCTCTCTAAATGTGAAAATAGCTGTTTGTATAGAAACCCAGCTGCTTCCTGGCGTGTACACATACAGTTTGCCCACGATTTCTTTTGAATACATACTAATGCGGCACAAATACACACACAGTGTAGTGTTTGCTGTCGGCTGGCTCCCTGTGGTGTTGACTGACAGCAGACTCTGTCTTTCTCTCACACCCCATGAGACACCTGAGAGAGAGAGAGAGAGAGGCAGAGAGATACTCGACACACATTCAAACCTGCTTGTCCTAAAGGGTCTCCCCAGGCACTCTGCAGGGGCTGCCGCCAGTGCTGTGCCAGGGTCTCTGTGTTCTCCTCTCCTCTCCCAGCTCTCTAGTTCTCTCTCTTTCTCTTTCTATGAATCTCTGCCTCCTGACTCTCTCCCTGTCTGTCTGAAGGTTTGCTACTGCCTCTGTTTACCTCCCTGCCCGAGTGTGACCTCCTTTCTTGCTCTTTTTTCTTTGCACCTTCTTTCTCATTCCTTCCACATTTCCAAACCTCCTCTCAATCTTCCTCCCCTGCTTCTCTTCTCTCTTCACCCCTTCACCACCACTTGTTCCATCTCCTCCTTTTGTCCTCTCTCTTGCATTTGTTACCACTCTGTGTTTGACCTCGCTGTCAGGTCATCAGCGAGGAGCCAGAAAGAGATGCAGATGGCAGATGGAACAGCTAGCGTGCAGGATGCACCGTTCAGTTAAACCATCCTCCTGATAGGTCTTTGAGGAGCTGAAAGCTGCTCTGCGTCCAATTAATAATAAATAAGTTTGACTCAGAGCCTCATCTCACTTCTCCTCCTCCTCCTCCTCCTCCTGTAATGAGTGAGGAGGAGAGCAACAGGAACGTGAACTGGGCCACAACACACTCCTGAAGAGGCCAAGTCTTTTCTTCCCCTCCGATCAGCCTGATGTCCACTCCCTCTCTTTCACATCTGCTGCCAGGGCCTTGTTGTTCTTTCTGTAGAAATAAGTTTAGACAGGTTCATATAAGCAAAAGCAAATGATTGCAGGAAGAACAACAGGTGGCACTGGACTTTTCATGCAGCAGACCCCGTTGCATTGTCTGACATGTGTAAAAGCTCTTATTTCTCCAGATCTCTTTACCTGTTAGGAATGAAAGGCATCTTGCTGTGGTCTTTAGAGGGAATCTGCTCCTTTATTCAACAATCAGTTTCTAAATCCTCGTATTCCCTCAGCTACTTTTTTACCTCCTTCATTGCAGCTTTTATTTTTATCCTCAAGTTTTACAGGCTTTTTTTTATACCTTGTTACATGCAATTCAGAGTGCTTTACAGAAAAATGACAATAAAATGAGTAGATGTTAATAACATTAAATAACAACATGCCAGGTTTGATTTAGCTTTTTCTCCTTTAAAAAACATAGTCACTTTCCCAGCTCTCCCACTGTGAGAGGAGTGAGTAAGCAGACAATACAAAGCTACAGAGATTATACTGATATTAGTATTCAGCGGCATGTTCGGCTGTGCCTGAATTTCAGGTGGCTTAGACTTCTTGGAAGTGCCCCACCACCCATGGTGCTGCAGGGTTTAGTGGTGACGAGTGCAGGGCAGAATAGGACCTTTGAGCAACTGCTGTTTAGTGTGTGGGGTTCACTAGACAAACTTATCAGTTGCAGTGAAAATGAAATGGCGTTTGGCTGGTGAGCAGGTTTAATTTCCCACACCGGAGGAAGAGCCAGCAGTAGGCAGGCT